>NW_028223967.1:0-3000 GCF_056783735.1 Eptatretus burgeri
TCACATTGTTCAGCTGGCGATAGTCCACGCAGAAACACGTGGTCCCATCCTTCTTTTTAACCAGCACAACTGGTGACATCCAAGGACTTCCCGAGGGCTCAATGACACCTGCATTGAGCATCTTTTCAACCTGTTCATCAGTCTCCTCTCTTTTACTCCATGGGAGCCTTCGAGCAGGCTGACGGACAGGCCGGGCCCCATCGGTGCGGATCTGATGTTGCACCAGGCCCGTACATCCAATATCCTTGGGTGACAAGGAGAAGATCCCGATGTGTCGGTCGACCAGCTTGTATAAGGCCTCCCGCTGGGCATCCTCCAAATCTACACTACTCCGATTTATCATCTTGCAAATGGGACCGGGCCAATTCCTAATCGAGTCTGGAGACTCCCTCTGGGGCCGGTCCGGCTCGACGTTATCGTCCCTCAGCTCTGCGACCTCTTTTACTGGGGTGCAATCTGCCACCTTCGTGCCCTTCCTGATAGTGCGTGGTTCCGTGCTAACATTTATCACCCGCACGGGCGCTATTGGCCCGTCGGTACTTACCAGGGTGCGGCCCACGACTAAGCCCGGGGTTGACGGCCCTGCCGGTAGTTCCGCCAGGCCGCAGGGGCCCTGCCACGTTGGGGGTGCTCGCCACCGGGCCGGGACCACCGCCTCGGCACCCGGGGGAATGACGACGGAGTCAGGAGCCTCCAGCTCCACCCTCTCATCCGTGCTCACGCCCCCTAACGGCAACTCCTCACCACCCAACTGCATGACCCCCCCGGCCCAAGTCGATCTTACAACCACCGGCCGTCAGCACATCCAACCCTATTAGACATGGGTCGTACACCTCCGCCACCCAAACCTCTATCTTGGTTTTCACGGTGCCCAATTTAAACGACACGAAACCACGTCCTATGATAGGGGCCGTTGCCCCGGTAGCTGGCTGCAAACTATGGTTTTGCAGACGGTGGATCTCATCCCAACCGTCTACACTCGAATCAAGGACCACAGGGCTGATGATCGTGGCGCTTGCTCCTGTGTCCACAACGGTGTCTACCCCTACGCCGACAACCTTGCACCGAATTGTTAAGCTACCTTTGCCAATTTGGCCACAACTGATGACCTGTCGCAGTTCTGAGGGCTCTTCTCCGTCTGAGTCTGCCGAACACGGCCCTACATGTTCGGCACTTCTTAGTTTCCCGGGGACTGGTGGGGGGGTGATGGTTGGGCCTGGCTATCCTTATTGACCCGGGGCGGAGTTGGTGGTCGAGGGGGCCGTGGCTCTTCTCTTCGCGGGGGCCTTTCCCTGCGCGGGGCGTTGCACCTCCGCTGCAGGTGGTCCCTTGCGCCACAATTATAACACCTCCTCTGGTAAGGTGTTTGCCTCCAGTACGCCGAATTATACCCCCCTCCATTCCGAATTGGGGTACCCCCCGATGGCCCATCTCCCGCCCCTCCTGGGCCCGACCGCCTTTCCCCAGGTCTCCCGAACCGGCGGTCGAACATACCCTGCACCATCCTTTCCATTCGCGCTTGGTCGCCCAGGGTTGCCCCGGCTCCCAGCGCACTGTCGTTCACGGGGTCCACCTGTCGGACTGCCACCGCGTGGCGCCCAGCCCCTCCCAATGGCGTTCTGGCTGCCTCCCAGCAGGCAGCAGTATCAGCCGCCTTCTGGAGGTTGTCCGGGCGCCATACGGTGAGCAATGCTCCGACATCGGTGCCCCCTATTGCTCGAAGGAAATGGTCCAGGGCAATCTCCTCCCGGTACTCCGGTGGCATGTTGGTGTGCGCGATCCCCACCAAGCGGCGAATGTCATGTGCCAATTCCCCCAGTGATTCCTGGGGACGTCGTTTGCGCCCGTTGAGCTGAGCTTTAACAAGCTCGCTCTGCTGGTCCATGCCAAATCGGTTTTTTAGGGCCGAATGGAGATCCTCCAGGGTCGCCCCCTCACTGGGTACCGTGGTCAGGACTTCCAAAGCCACGCCACGCAGGGCCGCTGTGAGTTGTGCCACACCCTGCACCTCGTTCCAGCCATTGCCTCTGGCAACACACTGGAACTGGGCCATATATGCCCTCAAGTCCATCTTGCCATCGTACGGGGGTAGCGGCACCCTCGGTTCTTTCGAGGTCTCCTCCCGTTCCCCAGGGACTCTGGGAGGAGTGTACCTCCCCAGTCCCAACGGTGCCTCACTCCCGCAGGGTCCGAGCCATTTGCCCGGGGGCTCTACCACCCCTGTCCGTGTCTGTCTGTGCCCCGCGTCGTCCCGCTTACTCTCCCAAGCCATTGGACTCGCACTCTGCACACCCCCCGGAACAGTCATTCTGGGTACCCCCATTAGGCCAAAAGACCCCGCGGCCTCTACCCTCCCCAAGCTCGGCATGCTCACCCCCGCATCGGGCAAGCCTCCTCCTCCGCCTCGTGACACCGGCCCCACCTGGGCACGATCCGCCTCGAGGGAGTATATCCTCTCCTCCTGTTCCCAAAGGAGGCCACCCTGCCTCTCACACCGGGCCTCCACCCTATCCGTCAGTCTCCTCTCCATTTCCTCCATTTTCCCCTTTATTACCCCATTTATTTCCTCCCCTATCGTTCCTAACGACAATTCCCCGACTTTCTCTCTTATTTGCTCCACCTCCCCTTGACCCTGTGTCACCATCTTATTTGTCTTGGATATTTCCTCCCTCGTTGTCCTAAACTGCTCTTCTGTCTCGCCCCGGTTTTTTCCTATCTGCTCCCCCAGTTCCTCTGTCTTTTCTCCGGCTTTCCGCTCCATTTCATTAATTACCTCCTCATGTCTCTTTCTACATTCCTCCGCCACCTTCTTTAATCCTTTCTGTGTCTCCGCTTTTACCTCCTTTTGCAGGTTTTCAACTTTGTCTGTCATTTCCCGATGTCTTTTCTCACAGTCCTCCTTCACGGCTCCCAATCCCTCCTTTATTTTCCCTTGTTCTCTTTTTAATTCCTCTATCGCCGTCGTGTTCCTCCCTATTTCCTCCTTTATTTGGTCTTGTC
>NW_028223968.1:0-3000 GCF_056783735.1 Eptatretus burgeri
GATGTATTTTGATGCTAATAATTTGTATGGATGGGCAATGTCTCAATCTCTGCCTTATGGTAAATTAGAGTGGGTGGAAGAAAAGGATTATGAAAAGGCTTTGATGAATATTGTTATTTCTTCTCAAGAGGAATTGAATGACGAAGAAGAAGGTTATTATTTTGAAGTTGATTTGAGGTACCCGAGTGATCTTCATAATAAGCATAAAGACCTTCCTTTTGCATGTGAGAAAGAAACCCCAAAGAAAGAATGGTTCAGTGATTATCATAAAAGTTTTAATATTAAAGGCAAATCAACAGCAAAGTTATTAACAACATTCTATGACAAAGAGGGATATGTTTTGCATCAGAGAAGCTTAAAACAGTTTTTGAGAGAAGGATTGAGAGTAGCTAAAATTCATAGAGTTTTAAAATTTAAACAAAGTCCTTGGGTGAAAAAGTATATTCAATTCAATACAGATATGAGAGCAAATACAAAAGTAAAATTTGAAGGGGACTTTTATAAATTAATGAATAATGCTGTATTTGGAAAGACTATGGAAAATGTTAGAAACAGGCAAAACATTAGATTCGCAACATCTTGGAAAGAAGCTTCGAGATTGATAAATAAACCAAGTTTTGAGAGAGAAGAGGTTTTTTCAGAGAACTTTTCTGCAATTCATATGAAAAAGGAAAGTATTCTAATGGATAAACCAATTTATATTGGAACAGCAGTTCTTGATTGATCAAAGATATTGATGTTTGATTATTTGTATAATGACTTAAAGAAAGAGTATGGTGAAAATGTTTCATTGTTGTATATGGACACTGATAGTTTTATCCTAGATATAAAAACTGATGATGTTTATGAAGATATGAAGAAAAATATTGGAGTATATGATACAAGTAATTTCAGCAAGAAGAGTGAGTTATTTTCCAAAAAGAATGAAAAGGTTATTGGTAAGTTTAAGGATGAGTTGGGTGGAAAAGTAATGAGTGAGTTTATTGGATTGAGAGCAAAGGCATATGCTTATAAGTGTGGTGATCAGATTGATAAGAGGTTAAAGGGAATAAAGAAATATGTAATAAAGAAATCAATAACTTTTAGAAATTATTATAATTGTTTGATGAATAAGAAAGAATATAGGAAAATGAATACAATAAGAAGTTATAAACATAACATATATAGTGAAGAAGTAAATAAAAAGGCATTGGGAGCCTTTGATGATAAGAGATTTATTTTAGATAATGGAATAGATTGTGTTCCATATGGATATTGTATGATAGAGTGAATAGAATCGATTGTGTTTTAACGATGGGAAGATGGGTTAGGGTTTTTTGATGGCTACCGCCACGTTTTTTTGCAATATATAAATGGTCAAACCAAGTATTAATCAAACTAAAGAGTGGAGAAAATCTCAGTCTTGGTATATAAATGGAAAACATAATGAATGTGAAAAATATCAAATAAGTCTTATTGAAAAAATAACTAAAACAAAGGTAAATAAAACAAATAAGCGAATCAATTTAAAAAGTGGTAAGTTAGAGGATGTAAAGAAAAAAAATGAATATCCTTGAATGGACTGAAAACTTTGATGGTTATCAATTGAACAATGAAAAAACAATTTACTATAATCTCAAAATGATATGTGGCTCAGGAGGTGGTCAAACAAGAGCATTAAGAGAAGTTTATCATTTCGTAATAGCACAAAAGGGGTATCTTAAAAAATATAAAGATTCAAATGTTTTGTTTTTCAATATTTTAGATGGGGATTATTGTGCAAAGAAAATTGAACTATTGAAGGAATTTGAGAACGAACAAATCTTTGTAGGTTCAATGAGTGAGCTAAACAATATGCATCGGTTATTTGATAAAGAGTGTCCCAAGGCTTCGACGTTTCAGATATTTCTTTCGAATCACCTTTAACAAATCACATTACCACTTTAGTACTTGAACAAATCTTTATCTTATTGCATGGATTATTTGAAAAAAAAAGTGTCCCCAGGTTAAAAGGGGAGACAAATAAATATACCTTGGGATAAAAAGGCGGTTTATTTTTAGGGAAAAAAAATATGAATCGCTGAAAATCCCCCATTCATTTACATGGGGAAAAGTGAGCCAGAACCAGTATATTGACCCTACTTAGGACATACACACAGGAGGGTCGGTGCAGACCAGAAGTTTGGTACGATTTCACAAAAGTTTGAGTGAGTAGTTCAGTGATGTGACAGATACTGCACATATATACAGAAATATATGCAGAAATATATGCAGAAATATATGCAGAAATATATGCAGAAATATATATATATATATATATATATATATATATATATATATATATATATATATATATATATATATATATATATATAACAAATATAATGTTATGTTATGCTTTATGACCACACACACACATTATATACATACACAAATATATACACATCCACGACACACACACACACACACACACATACACACACACACACACACACACACACACACACACACACACACACACACACACACACACACACTTGCAGATCTGGGGATCAAGGCTTGCCATAAGGGGAAGCACTTGGGTCCCTCCCGAACACCTGGTCCTGAGGCCGCTGGGCACAGATAACTCCACAAAGCGGCAGGTTGCGAAGCAACCACGAACGCCGATTGGCAAGGCCAATCTGGACAGGGTTACACTACTTCGCGTGATGCCTTTCCTGTGGATGGCGGGCAAATTGGGGTCAGTGCCCTCAGTACACACTCAGATTACTGCCGAGTGTTACAATGAGTGTGCCCTGGCTGACAAATCAAATTATTGTGGTTGAACATCACGTCTAACCTTATTTGTGCACTGCATCAGACCAATTAAGGAAAAGACAAGCGAGACGTATTGGAAATAACAACAAACAATTATTTATTGCAATCACACAAGCAAGCAATCATATAAAAGGAAGTATTTGTAAGCAAGAAAGCAAAAAAGGTACATAAGAGCAGATTTAACCATAACACGAATCCTTCTTC
>NW_028223969.1:0-3000 GCF_056783735.1 Eptatretus burgeri
TGGGGTTCATGCTCCAAGCACAGGCTGTTATGGGGTTCATGCACCAAGCACAGGCTGTTATGGGGTTCATGCTCCAAGCACAAGCTGTTATGGGGTTCATGCTCCAAGCACAAGCTGTTATGGGGTTCATGCTCCAAGCACAGACACCGAACTGTGGGTCCATGCCCTCAGCGCACACTCAGATCTGGGTCCACACCCCAAGCACAGACACTTGGCACTGGGTCCATGGTCCAAACACAGATCTCAACTGTGGGTCCATTCCCCAAGAGCAGACAGACTCTCCAATCGGTCGGTCCATGCCCCCAAGTGCCCGAATTAAACTCGGTGTGTTCGACCCACAGCCCTCGGCTCCCCGATTTATACAACGCGCGCCGGGTGCTTTCAGATACCCGAGTATAATACGAGGGCAACGATCATTCTGGTCGATGTTTCCGAACTTCCGTCGAACCTTTGCCTTGTCACGGCCCAGACACGTGCTGCTCGCGCGCGGTGACGTCCGTTGGCGGCGCCGCGGAGAAAGCGCGCTCCGGGCCGGCGCGCGCGCACAGCTCATCAACGCGCCGAGATTGGCGGCTCCTCGGCGGGTGCCGCGTCGGCCCCCAACCCGCACACCTTCGATTTCCGCGCAAATTATCATAGCGGGGAAGGCAGTGAGAGCCGCGAGGCTCCCATTGAAAGGTTGGCGAGCGCACAATGTGTTTTTTTCTTGCGGCGCCACCGTTATATTCCGGCGCTTCATTAATTCACGACACAGCGTGGCGGGCCGATCGTTAGAGCCGTAACGATCGCTGCTCGGGCTCACGTGGGAGAGGCAGAAACGTGGCCGCAGGAGCGGAATGGGGGGACAAGTTGGACAACAAGGGACAAACCAAGATGAGGCACACGAGGTACATTTTACTCTTAAAATTCTATCACCTTGATTTGTGTATGTGTATGTATGTATATATATATATATATATATATATATATATATATATATATATATATATATATATATATATATATATATCACACACACACACACACACACACACACACACACACACACACACACACACACACACACACACACACACACACACACACACACACACACACACACACACACACAGACTGGGAAGGGAAAGGGAAACACTCAGTAAAACTCATGCCAAAAAACTGATTGAACAGCAGCACCAACGCCCTGTATGGTGCAGGTTTTTAAATATGTATAAAAAAATTTCCCACGGGCAGGGTGATAAATCAAATGTGTGTGTCTGCTGTCCATCGAATGGACGTTAAACTGGGAGTCCCGTCTCCCAACATTAGTTGGTGGTGTCCTTCGCGAAGAGTAGGCTGAGCAATCAAAGGCACGCTGGCCAAATTCAAAATTCCTGCCATAACTTTAACTGGAAAAGCAATGGCAAACCGCCCAGTATGACCTTTGCCAAGAAACTGCTTCGGTGACTTTCATTTCAAAAACGAAATGAAAGATATACTGAATATTCAAACTCAGGCTACATAGTGGGATTCAAACTCAGGCTACACAGCGGGATTCAAACTCAGGCTACACAGCGGGATTCAAACTCAGGCTACACAGCGGGATTCAAACTCAGGCTACACAGCGGGATTCAAACTCAGGCTACACAGCGGGATTCAAACTCAGGTGAGATAGCTGGATTCAAACTCAGGCTAAATAGTGAGATTCAAACTTAGGCTATATAGCGGGATTCAAACTCAGGCCACATAGCGGGATTCAAACTCAGGCTACATCGTGGGATTCAAACTCAGGCGACATCGTGGGATTCAAACTCAGGCGACATCGTGGGATTCAAACTCAGGCTATATAGTGGGATTCAAACTCAGGCTATATCGTGGGATTCAAACTCAGGCTATATCGTGGGATTCAAACTCAGGCTATATCGTGGGATTCAAACTCAGGCTATATCGTGGGATTCAAACTCAGGCAATATAGTGGGATTCAAACTCAGGCAACATGGAGGGATTCAAACTGAGGCTACATGGTGGGATTCAAACTCAGGCTACATGGTGGGATTCAAACTCAGGCTACATGGTGGGATTCAAACTCAGGCTACATGGTGGGATTCAAACTCAGGCTAAATAGTGGGATTCAAACTCAGGCAATATAGTGGGATTCAAACTCAGGCTACATGGTGGGATTCAAACTCAGGCTACATGGTGGGATTCAAACTCAGGCTACATGGTGGGATTCAAACTCAGGCTACATGGTGGGATTCAAACTCAGGCTACATGGTGGGATTCAAACTCAGGCTAAATAGTGGGACTCAAACTCAGGCAATATAGTGGGATTCAAACTCAGGCTATACAGTGGGATTCCAACTCAGGATAAATAGTGGGATTCAAACTCAAGCTATATCGTGGGATTCACACTCAGGCTAAATAGTGGGATTCAAACTCAGGCGACATCGTGGGATTCAAACTCAGGCAGTACAGAGGGATTCAAACTCAGGCGGTACAGAGGGATTCAAACTCAGGCGGTACAGAGGGATTCAAACTCAGGCTATATAGGAGGATTCAAATTCGGGCTACATCACAGAATTCAAACTCAGGCTCCAAAGCGGGATTCAAAGTCAGGCCAAATAGCTGGATTCAAAGTCAGGCTACATAGAGGGATTCAAACTCATGCTACATATCGGGATTCAAACTCAGGTGATGAAGCTGGATACAAACTCAGGCGACATGGTGGGATTCAAACTCAGGCTACATAGCGGGATAAAAACTCAGGCTATACAGTGGGATTCAAACTCAGGCTACATAGCGGGATTCAAACTCAGGCTACATAGCGGGATTCAAACTCAGGCTATATAGCGGGATTCAAACTCAGGCTATATAGCGGGATTCAAACTCAACCTACATTGCGGGATTCAAACTCGGGCAACATCGTGGGATTCAAACTCAGGCTATATAGTGGGATTCAAACTCTGGCTGTATAGCGGGATTCAAACTCAGGCTATATAGGGGGATTCAAACTCAGGTGAT
>NW_028223971.1:0-3000 GCF_056783735.1 Eptatretus burgeri
TTGCACCATGCTTTATTCAGCTGTTTCCATGGCAACCAATCAAAAATAGACGAATCTCACAAAGATCGGCAAAATGTCAATATCTGTCAAATATAAACATAAAATTACAAAATTGGTGTCAAATTAAAGCTTATACATTTACGTATTAGAATATATTTTGTTTATGCGAATTAGCTAATTGCATAGTAATTAAATTTGACTTAAAGACAATAATTCCCACAAAAATGAAAGAATTTCCATTTTCTTTCCTTGCAATTACCACACATGGCAGTTGCCAGATACAAGCCAGGTTGGTGAAATTTTTTTTTATAATTTTTGAATTTTTTAAGTAAATTAATTAGCATAAAATACAAAGCACAATGAATCATTCGAAAATCATGTTAAATCAAATTAATCATTGAAACTAATTACCTGGGCCTGATATAATACATAACTGCGACTAATGATGGTTGTGGTGTTTAAAGGACACATAACTCTTTTCTGTTTGGGTAATGTGGTGAATTGAGGTGAATTGAGGGACATGACGCGGGATCACATGTTGTGCGTCTCGCGTATAAGGGGAGGTCTCTGCGGCACGAGTGGTTGTCCCCGGGGCATTGCCATTTACATCGGCTGTTCACTTGATGCTCGTTAACTGAAGGTGCTCATTGACTGGTGAGAATGGAGATTATATCGAACTCCGTGCTTACGCGGATTGTCTGCAATGATTAATCGCACATGTATACGTTACTGCTTATGTACTCCTAGCTGAACCTGTATTCCCCGGTGTGCCCGTAGAAGCGGCTCCAATCAAATGGAATAAAGCCTAAACTCTGAAGGTTCATCTCTCGCTCTCATTTCAATTTATTCCATTTAATTTTCTCGGCTCTCTCAACCAACGATGGACAAGATCTACAAACCAGAGAGGTTCGACGCAGACCCAAACGCGACTGACGCAGAAATGAAATGGTCGCATTGGTTCTGTTCCTTCTCACACTATCTGACCATCATCGAGGAAGGAGCCGACAAATTTGCCGCTCTCGTGAATCATGTCTCGCCCAGCGTGTACAGGCTCTTCTCGGAGTGCGACACTTACGAAGCAGCGATCGAGGTGCTGCAAGCGCTCTACGTGAAGCCCAAGAACGAGGTATACATACGACATCTTCTCAACACACGCAAGCAAGCAGCCGGGAGACAATCGATCAGTTCCTGCAAGCTCTGAATCAGCTGGGAAAAGACGGCAGCTTCCGGGCCGTAAGCGCCGAGGAACACCGAAAGGAAGCCACACGGGAGGCATTCATCCAAGGACTCAGATCAGCCCACATACGGCAACGCTTACTAGAGAAAGCGCAACCCACTCTTGACAAGGTAGTCGATCAGGCACGAGCGATGGATACGGCTCAGCAGCAATCTGAGTCATTTGGGACACCGATGCTGCTAATGAACGCTGCTACGGTGGGAACTCAAGGAACCCCACTGGCACAGACACAGCCAGACATAGGGGATGGAGAAACACCCGAGGAGCCGGATACCCAGGCCACGTCAAACTCCTCAGCAACTGCTCCGGTTGGTAAATGCTTCTTTTGTGGGTACAAAAGGCATCCTCGTCAAAAATGTCCCGCCAGAGATGCCACATGCATGAATTGCGACAAGAAAGGGCATTATGCCAGGGTATGTAAATCTACTCTAAGGAGAAATAAACCCACTTCTGCGGCTCTCTACTTGCAAAATAAATTAACTGCAGCCTCCCCGGGGAATCTATCCAAGGCTATCATCAACGTACGAATTAACGGGCATATGGCTGAGGCACTGATTGATACCGGTAGCTCTGAAAGTTTCGTCAACAGCTCGCTAGTGAAGGGCAGGAAATGGGTAATCCACCCGACTGACAATACGGTATGCATGGCCGCCACCTCACTACAATCCCGCGTACGAGGGTACTGCAATGTTGAATTGGACGTAAAAGGGTACACGCATCGGGATGTAAGGGTACTGGTGCTTCGTGATTTGTGCGCAGACGTAATTCTGGGTCATAATGTCCTCAAGCAGCACACGAGCGTCGAAATACCCTTTGGAGGAAGCAAGCCTCGTCTAATTTTAAATGCGTTGACCACCGCGGAGGTGACGTCCCCCCAGCTGTTCGCTAACTTGTCGCCGGTCTGCAAACCGATAGCGATTAAATCGCGGCGATATACCACTGCTGACATGAATTTCATCACTTCGGAAACCAAGCGATTACTGGAAGAGGGAATTATAGAACCGAGCGATTCGCCATGGCGCGCACAGGTGTTAGTAACCAGCAGTCAGAACCATAAGAAACGAATGGTTGTCGATTATTCCCAAACGGTCAATCGCTTCACCCAACTCGACGCCTACCCCCTGCCGCGCATAGATGAGATGGTCGAACGCGTGGCCAATTATAAGGTATTCAGTACCATCGACTTGCGAAGCGCCTATCATCAAATTCCCATCCGAGAGGAAGACAAACCTTACACTGCATTCCAGGCAGGGAGGCGCCTCTACCAATTCAGGAGAATACCTTTCGGTGTCACGAATGGGGTAGCTTGCTTCCAACGGGTTATGGACGACATCATCTCAGATGAAAAGCTCAAAGACACTTTTGTTTACGTGGATAATGTCACAGTGTGCGGTAGGGATCAGAGGGAACATGATAGGAATCTGGACAGATTCTTGAGCATTGCTAGAAAATATAATCTGACTCTCAACTACGAGAAATGCGTATTCTCGGCAAGGTCAATTGACCTTCTCGGCTACACGATAGCCGACGGCACAATTAAGCCTGATCCTGAGCGATTGCGCCCGCTCCGTGAGCTACCCCCTCCTCAGGACCTGCAGGCAATGCGCCGGGTGATCGGGATGTTCGCTTACTATGCGAGATGGATTTCGCAATACTCCGAGAAAATACATCCCCTAGTGCATTGCAAAAACTTTCCACCAGATGCCGCTGTTGTAAGAGCTTTCCACAATCTCAAGGATGATATCAGTAAGTCCGTGGTTTTA
>NW_028223972.1:0-3000 GCF_056783735.1 Eptatretus burgeri
CCACCGCCCGCGAAGTCTTGACCCTCTGCTTCCGACTCTCCTCTTCTTGACTCTCCGACCCCGTTCTTGTTTGCGACTCTCCTCTTCTTGCCTGCGACCCTCCTCTGACTGACGAACACGGTCCTTTTATCCCCCCGTAACTTCGCCTTTGACCCCCTCGTCTTTGACCTTTCACCTCGCTCCCCATTGGCCCGAGAAAAAGTGGGCGTGAAGGCTTTTTGATCCACAAATTTGCATATATCGATCGCCCTGGGGCGGGGCCACCCGCTCCTCGCTCACCGATTGGACGGCAAAAAGTGGGCGTGTGTCGTTTTTGATCCGTTTTTGAAGCAGAAAATCCGTGATTTTGTACACGCTGTTCGACGCGCGTTCTGCATGAGTCCAACACCGGTACCCACAGCGGGGCAAGAACGGTGGCGATGCTACGGTTGCGAGGTGACGGGAAGGTCGTGGCGGTTGTGGTGAAGCGGTGGTTGTGGTCGGTGGTTGATGTTGTGGTTGTGATCATGGCGGTTGGTCCAAAATAAAGATAGTAAAAGAAAAACGGCTATCCTGAAGAGTCTCAGCACGTATAAATGACATGTATTCCCACTAGACAACGGGTTTGGGCCTAACTACACATGCACTTACCGAGATACCTCACCTAAGGGACCTGAATGGTGGTTTGCGAATCTGGTAACCACAACAATATATATACATATATACATATATATATATATATACATATACATATATACATATATATATATATATACATATATATATACATATATATATACATATATATATACATATATATATATACATATATACATATATATATATATATATACATATATATATATATATATATACATATATATATATATATACATATATATACATATATATATATATATACATATATATATATACATACATATATATATATATATACATATATATATATACATATATACATATATATACATATATATACATATACATATATATATATACATATACATATATATATATATATATACATATATCTTCTTCTTCTTCTTTCGGCTGCTCCCGTTCGGGGTCGCCACAGCGGATCATCCGCATGATCCGCATAGTGATTTGGCACATGTTTTACGCCGGATGCCCTTCCTGACGCAACCCTGGTCGCCTCTTACAACACAGGGATATGGTACACCTATTTTAACCGGGGTATACACCGGCCCAGTATACTGGTACTCATTTCACCGACCTCGGAAGGATGACAGGCTGAGTCAACCCCCTGGTGTATTAATTCAGTGGCCCAACGGGGCTTGAACTCAGGACCTTTTGGATCCCAAGCCGCTGCCCTAACCACTGCGCCAACACCAGGCTATATATACATATATATATATATATATATATATATATATATATATATATACATACATATATACATATATACATATATACATATACATATACATACATATATATATATATACATACATATATATATATATATATATATATATATATATATATATATATACATATATATATATATATATACATATATATATATATATACATATATATATATATATATATATATATATATATATATATATACATATATATATATATATATATACATATATATATATATATATACATATATATATATATATACATATATATATATATATACATATATATACATACATATATACATATATATATATACATACATATATATATACATACATATATATATATATATACATATATATATATATATATATATATATATATATATATATATATAAATATATATAAATATATATATACATATATATATATACATACATATATATATACATACATATATATATACATATATATATATATACATATATATATATATATATACATACATATATATACATACATATATATACATACATATATATACATACATATATATATATATATATATATATATATATATATATATATATATATATATATATATATATATATATATATATATATGTTACAGTACAGTAATAATTTATTGAGTCAATATTTGCAAAGAAACTTGATTCCACAAAAAATTTTAATTACTGCTAAGAACCCAGTGTTAATTATAGATATACTGTACATACACTTATTCACCAAAAACACAATATTATTAATTTGTTTTATATTCACAGGGAATAGAGTTAAGGTCGTTTTTTTTCCAAGTTGCAAAAAGCAATTCGCATTTAATCATACGTACTATTCCACCATAAAGGCCAACCCTATAGCTAGATGTAATGCTATAAATGATGTCCCAGACATAACACTGCAATGACATCCCAAAGAAAAGAGCGTGACAGACAGAGGGACAGCCAGACGGAGAAATCTGGCTTCATATATATTGTTACGGTTGTGGAAATTCACAGAACACCATTCAGGTTCCCCAGAGGTCAGTTATTTTGGTAAGTGTGTGTTCCAGGTTAGATTTGTCCACCAATGTATAACGGATTTTGTTCGTGTGCTGGGCTGTGCATCTCTGAGTAAGCCGTTATTCTGTTATATCTTTTATTTCAAATAAAGAACAACTCAACAACCACGCCACCTCCACCACCACAACAGCATCTCAACAACCTCGTCAATCTCCACAACCAAGCGACCATCCTCTACAAACAAAAATACCACTCCCAGAAAGCCACCCGAAGAAGGAAACAGAAATGACGGTTGGGGCAGGTCCCTCAGAACGGCATAAACACGGATGACGATTCTTTCAGCAACAACCAAAGAGCCAAGCCGATCACTCCTGGGATTTTCCCCCACGTGCCGGGAAGGGAGGGGTGATAAAAAGCCGCGTTCGCTCGCCGAGAAGCCAGTGGAGTTGAGTTGAATCGGTGTGGAGAGCGCCACAGTTGAGTTGGTGTGGGGAGCTCGGAGTCGCTGAGAGTTGGGAGTGGAGAGTCACCCCAACGAGCGCTGGAGAGTTCGGAGTTCGGGCAGTTGGTTCGCTGGGGTTCGCCGGCG
>NW_028223973.1:0-3000 GCF_056783735.1 Eptatretus burgeri
ATATATGTATATATATATATATATATATATATATATATATATATATATATATATATATATATATATATATATATATATATGTATATATGTATATGTATATGTATATATATATATATATATATATATATATATATATATATGTATATATATGTATATATATATATATATATATATATATATGTATATATATATATATATATATATATATATATATATATATATATATATATATATATATATATATATATATATATATATATATATATATATATATATATATATATATATATATATATATATATATATATATATATATATATATATGTATATATATATATATATATATATATATATATATATATATATATATATATATATATATATATATATATATATATATGTATATATATATATATGTATATATATATATATATATGTATATATATATATATATATATATATATATATATATGTATATATATATGTATATATATATATATATGTATATATATATATATATATATATATATATATATATATATATATATATATATATATATATATATATATATATATATATATATATATATATATATATATATATATATATATATATATATATATATATATATATATATATATATGTATATATATATATATCTATGTATATATATACATATATGTATATATGTATACATATATGTGTATATATATATATGTATATGTGTATATATATGTGTATATATATATGTATATGTTTATGTATGTATGTATATATATATATGTTTATGTATGTATGTATATATATGTATATGTTTATGTATGTATATATATATATATATATATATATATATATATATATATATATATATATATATATATATATATATATATATATATATATATATATATATATATATATATACAGGGTGTCCCAAAAAGATGTACTAACTTTTTAAATGATAATAAATGTGTTGTTTATTGACTTAGAAACAAGATTAATGGTTAAATGTAAAAATGGATAAATGCATGTTTACAAATGTTCAAACTGACGACCATCACGTTCCAAACACAGCCGATAACGCGGACCAATGGATTCAACAGCGTTACGAATCATTTCATTTGGAACTGCAAGACATTGTCTTTCAATTTCCTCTTTCAGCTCATCGACTGTTGCTGGTTTTGAGCCGTAACCCTTATCTTTGAGATATCCCCATAAAAAGATGTCCATTGGAGTGAGGTCTGGGGAACGCGCAGGGAATTCAACACTTCCTCTTCGCACAATCCATCTGTTCGGAAAAGTTGCTTCGAGATGGGCCCTTACATCACGGTGGTAGTGGGGAGGTGCTCAATCTTGCTGAAAGTACATCTCTTCGTCACCAAATATCTCTTCGACACGTGGACTGACGGATTCCTGCAGCAAGTTTAAGTAAACATCCCCAGTGACAGTTTGGTCAAAAAAGAATGGCCCGAGGATGCCCAATGCTGATATCTCACACCACAGAGTAACCCCTGGCAAGTTTAAATGGTGTTCCATAGTAACATGCGGATTTTCAGGAGCCCAGTACGTGCAATTGTGTCGGTTAATTGAGCCATTTAACTTGAAGCTGTCATCGCTCCAAACAATTTTGGATGGAAATGCTGCATCTTCTTCGCATTTGCCCAGGTACCACTCACAAAATTCAGCTCTCCGGTCAGGATCGTCTTCATTTAGAACGTGGATTAATTTTGGGATGTAACTTTTCCAATTAATTAGCTTCAAAATGCGATGGGCGCTTGATTTTGGGATTCGTGTCTCACGAGCCATTTGTCATACAGATTTCCGTGGGGATCGGAAATCTGTATGACAAATGGAGGGTTTCCAGCAATTGATTTTCCTTTGCGGGGGTGGTTGATGACCGTGGTCTTCCTGAACGCTCCTTATGGACGTCATGCACAGTTCCATCTGTTTCAAACTTATCTCGGATGCGAGCAATGGTGCGTCGCGTTGGTGGATCTTTGTGAAAATGTCTTCTAAATTGTCTTTGCACTTCCATGATGTTTTGTGCTTCCAGTTGCACTTTATGATAAATTTTCTTTCTTCAAAACCTCGTCATACTTCTGCCATTATTAGGATCAATTTGATCTGAAAAGAAATGAAAAATTCAATGAGTTATGAGGAGCCAAAATGTGAGTACATTTTTTGGGACTGTGTGTGTGTGTGTGTGTGTGTGTGTGTGTGTGTGTGTGTGTGTGTGTGTGTGTGTGTGTGTGTGTGTGTGTGTGTGTGTGTGTGTGTGTGTGTGTGTGTGTGTGTGTGTGTGTGTGTGTGTGTGTGTGTGTGTGTGTGTGTGTCTGATCTTGGCTTAATGGTTAGAGTGGTGGGCTTTGGATCCTAGGGTCCTGAGTTCGAATCCCGCTCAGCTGTTGAATTAATACCAGGTGTGGTTAAATCGACCTGTCATACTTCGGAGGTCAGCAAAATGAGTGCCAGCATGCTGGTATACTGTGTTGAAGTGGCTACCCATCCAGGATTGTGACCAATAGCCAAGGAGACTGATTTAAGCAGCACCAATGCTCTGCACAGAGTATGGTCTCAATCTCCTATACATATATATATATATATATATATATATATATATATATATATACATATATATAGTTTTTTTAGGTATATATATTTATTTCTATCTTTTTTTGATGTGTATATATATATATATATATATATATATATATATATATATATATATATATATATATATATATGTATGTACGTACGCACACCAGGACCCTGACATTCGTGGGGGATACGTTCCAGGAAAACCCCATGAATGTTGAAACCGCGAATGTGGGGGCATTGCTTCAATGGAAAATGGGGGGGATAGGTTCCAGGGATTTCCCGACTTGTGAAAAATCCGCGAATGTTGGGGTAAAATCCACGAGTGTTTTGTCATTGTTGCAATGGAAACAAGTGGGGTAACGTTATCAGTTCATGGCGGTTCCAGTTTCATGAAAAAAATC
>NW_028223975.1:0-3000 GCF_056783735.1 Eptatretus burgeri
TCCAGACCAATCAGCCTTCTCCCAATCATCAGCAAGATTATGGAATCCATCATCACTTCAGACATTAAATCCTTCCTCTTCTCGAATGGCTTGATTTCTGATCATCATTTTGGTTTCAGACCAGGTCACTCTACCCTAGATATGCTGCTTCTGCTCTCCCAAGAATGGATGGAGGTACTCAATGCCAGACCTGAAATAGGAGGCGTATCCCTGGACATATCATGTGCTTTTGACACGGACTGGCACCCTGCCCATGACTTTATGGATAAAATCGCAAACTGGTCCAACACATGGAACATGTCTTTCAATCTTGACAAATCTCACAATCTCACTGTCTCTGCGAAAGGACTGTTTGGAACCCCCCTCCCCGCCCCCCATCTACTTTCTCAACAATCCTCCTGAAGAATTCCTTTCATTCTTGCTTCTGGGTCTCACTATCTGCCATTATCTTTTTCTGGGAAGCCACATTTCCAAGCTGGCCTCCAAAGCCAGTCTCCGACTGGGCTTCCTTCATCGTACAAAGTCCTTCCTTAAGGCCCAGTCACACCTTGACGTTTTAGCCAGGAATGGCAACGTATAAAAATGCACGTAAAACGTTGGCATACGCTGAAGTTTTGAGTTTTTTTTTTAAGTTTTAGTCGTATTCATAACGTGTTGGTTGTATGCATAACGTATTGGTAATGGGCACAGAACGTTTCGTTGTGTTAAAGAGAACTTATACCAATGAATGCTTAGCCTGTTATCAGCGTTCACAACCTATGCCCAACGATAGTTTAACTTAGTCATAGTGCGCTGCACGTATCGTCGACAAACTCGTGGCGTTCTCTGTTAAAAACCTGCCGCTCGCCGATTTAAATCATAACCGCCTGAAAATTGGAAGTGTCAACATCGCAGTCACACCTTGACGATTTAGCCAGCGTATGCCGACCTATGAAAAATGTGTCTAAAACGCTGGGACACGTCGAATACGGTATGGGTAAGTTGTGTATACGTTAGGAGCACGATGAAAAACAATGAAGTACGCTGGCATATTACGTGGTACGTCTAGCACGTCGTGAAATTTCAAGCATGCTGAAAATTTTACGACGTACTCGACGTATGGCTCACAAGTTCCGCATACGCTGGCATAAGTTCTCGGCACGCTCCGCAATCGTTTACACATGTCGGCCGCACGTTACTTGTAAGTTACTCATAAGTCAAAACACGTCGAGGTAATGTTTAGCATACCCGAAACTTAATTTTTAACCTACGAGTAAGGTGCTTTGAACCTATTAGTAGCGTGCTTTGAACCTATGAGTAGCGTGCTTTGAACCTATGTGTAACGTATCTCAAACGCACATTGGCGTATGTAGACGAATTTGATTGACGTCTTCCGGATGACCACAGAACTTACTGAACGTGTTTCTAACTTACAGCTACCGTATAATGGCGTATTGGCAGCGTTTAGGGGAATTGGTATATACAGATGGGCTTCACAAGAGGAACCCGAACAGTGTTCCAGACTCCATGTTGAGTAGATGTCAATGTAAGTAGCAGTGGCAGTAGTAGTAGTAGTAGTAGTAGTAGTAGTAGTAGTAGTAGTAGTAGAAGTAGTAGTAGTTCGAGAGAATTTGGTGATGTCGATGTTATTAGTAGTAGTAGTAGTAGTAGTAGTTCGAGAGAATTTAGTGATGTCGATGTTAGTAGTCGTAGTAGTAGTAGCAGTAGTAGTTGTTCGAGATAATTTAATGATGTCGATGTTGTTAGTAGTAGTAGTTCGAGAGAATTTAGTGATGTCAATGTTAGTAGTAGTAGTATTTGTAGTTGTAGTAGCAGTAGTAGTAGATCGAGAGAATTTAGTGATGTCGATGTTGGTAGTCGTAGTAGTAGCAGTAGTACTAGTTCGAGAGAATTTAGTGATGTCGATGTTGGTAGTAGTAGTATTCGTAGTAGTGGCAGTAATTGTAGCAGTAGTAGTTCGAGAGAATTTAGTGATGTCGATGTTATTAGTAGTAGTAGTAGTCGTAGTAGTAGTGGTTCGAGACAATTTAGTGATGTCGATGGTAGTAGTAGTAGTAGTAGTAGTAGTAGTAGTAGTAGTTTGAGAGAATTTAGTGATGTCGATGTTGGAAGTAGTAGTAGTAGTAGTAGTAGTTCGAGAGAATTTAGTGATGTCGATGTGTGGTCGTAGTAGTGGTAGTAGTACTTTCAAGTAACATGTCGCAAAGTGTGAACAACGTTCATGTAGCGTGCTTACAAAACGTTACTCATAGGTTTGAAATAAGTTTCGGGTACGCTAAACATTACCTCGACGTGTTTCGACTTATGAGCAACTTACAAGTAACGTGTTTCAACGTGTGTCAACGATCGCATAACGTGCCACAACTTATGGCCAGCATAGCGGAACGTGTGAGTCATACGCCGGCATACATCGTAAAATTTCAAGCATGAAAAAATTTGAGGAAAACCCAAAAGTTCAACGTTTAAAGCCAGCGTACTACCACTTATGGCAGTGTTTTTCAGCATGGTCTTCAGATATTCAAAACGTACCCATAACGTATTTGACATGTACCAGCGTTTTACACAAATTTTCCAAAAATCGGCATAAGCTGGCTAAAATGTCAAGGTGTGACTGGGCCTTTAACACAACTGAGCTCCTGACCAAATATAGAGCTTTCGTCCGCAGCCTGATGGAGTACTGCTCTCCCCTCTGGGCTGGTGCTCCTGCCTCTCACCTTCTTTGGCTTCACTCTTTGGAAACCGAAGCATTTAGGATCATTGGTATCTTCCGTGATGAGGCTGAGTCTTCGGGTCTCTCACTCTCTTCTGCCGTCTCCTCTTCGGTCTTGCCCCACTGCTCTGTCTGCATTCCCACCCCCCCCCACCCCTATATTTCAGCAGGGTGCTCAAGGTCCGCTATCCTCCCCCTTCTGGTAAAAGTACCAAAATCACGAATCACTGCTCGCCTTCACTCTTTCATTCCTCTTTTTTTCCCCATGTTTGGAATAAACTCCCACACTC
>NW_028223976.1:0-3000 GCF_056783735.1 Eptatretus burgeri
TCATCCTTCCGAGGTCGGCAAATTGAGTGCCAGCATGTTGGTATACTGTGTTGGAGTGGCGACCCATCCAGGATTGTGCCCAATAGCCAAGGAGACTGCTTAAGCAGCACCAACGCTTTGCACAGAGTATGGTCCCAATCTCCTCTCCTCCTGCCCCAACCCTCCAGCTCTTTCTGGGAACTTGACCTCACCAGGGGAGAGGAAGGGTTGTTCTCGTTGAGGCAGTGTTGAAAAAATTTCAGATTTCCATTTCCATAAAAAAAATCAATAATGTATATATAGTCTGTTAAATCTAATGTATACATTAATATAGGAGGAAATAGAGATTAGTGGAAAAAAATAACTCTGCAGGCAAAAAGGGAATATGAAAGGGACCTAACCAAAAATATTAAACATAACAGGAATCCATCCGTTCTATCCACTGGGGACGATCCTCTGTGCAGAGCGTTGGTGCTGCCAAAGCAGTCTCCTTGGCAATTGGACACAATCCTGGACAGGTTGTTACTCCAACACAGTATACCAGCAAGCTGGCACTCATTTTGCCCACCTTGGAAGGATGACAGAGAGAGAGTCAACCCTACCTGGTATTAATTCAACAGCAAATGGGATTGTGAACTCAGGATCGTACAATCACAAGCCCACCACCATAACCATGAAGCCAACACTAGGCATATAACAGCAAGACATTAGTCTTTAAGCATATAAGGGGCAAGGAAAGGGTTAAGAGGAGTGTTGGCTCATTGAGGAATAACAGTAAAATTGGTGGACAATGAGGTTGAGATGCCAGGTTTATTGAATGCAATGGATGTAGTGTGAATTTGGACTTTCAGAAGGCATTCAATAAAGTGCCGCAGAAGAGGTTGTTCGCCAAGATGAAGGCTTGTGAAGTCGCTGGTCGGGTAACTAACTGGATTGGAAACTGGATTAGTCACAGGAAGCAAAGAGTGGTTGTGAGTGGGAGGATGTCTGGCTGGGAGGATTTAAGTAGTGTGGTACCTCAGGGACCGTTATTATTCAATATATATATATATATATATATATATATATATATATATATATATATATATATATATATATATATATATATATATATATATATATATATATATATATATATATATATATATATATATATATATATATATATATATATATATATATATATATATATATATATATATACTGTATATATACATGTTTTGGTGAGCTTTCCAAATTTGTCGATGCCATTAAGCTTGGAGTTAAGTTAGATAGCAAGTGGGGTTATCATATTCAGGAAAGTCGAGATATCTTCATCGATTTTGGCAAAAGGTTGGCAGATGTAATTTAATGTAAAAAGGTGTAACGTACTGGGGACAGGTAAGAACAATGAAAAGGAGATTACATGATACAAGGGGAAATATTGGAGTGTGTAACACAGGAGAAGGATATGGGAGTGGTTATTGATATAGGGGGTAAGTAGATAGAACAGTTCCAGGTGGCTACATGTAAAGCTAACAGGGTTTTAGGTTGTAGTCATGGGGGGATAAATTATAAATCAAAGGCCAATTTTAACACTGTGTAGGAATTTAGTGAGACCTCACCCAGAATATTGTATGCAGTTTTGGTCATCACATCTGAAGCAGGACATCGCGGCCATAGAGAGGGTACAGCGTCGGGCTATAAGAATGATTCCAGGACTCAGAAGATTAAGCTATGAGGAAGAGTTGAAAGAGACAGGATTTTCTACATTCGAAAGGAGATTACGAGGGGGATCTGATTGAGATGTTCAAGGTAATGAAGGGTGTGAACAAGATAGGTGCAGTAGAGGTTTTTTTTTTAATCACAGTGGATAGTGTTAGGACCATGGGCCACAGCTTGAGTGTAAGGATGTCGAAAGTTAGGACAGTTTTAAGGCAGGGTTCTTTCATTCAGAGAGTGGTAAATGCCTGGAATGGTCTCTCTAGAAAGGTAGTGGCAATGGAGGGGGTGGATGGATTTAAAAGGGAGATTGATTGCTACCTGGAGGCATTGGAGGTAGAGCAGTGTGACCACTCCTCATTTTCATAAATGCCAAGGTGAGCCAATGAAAAAAGCCAAGAATTCGCAAGGTTTCGGAAAAGCGATGGTAATAGAAAACCTATAGAAAACCAAGATGCCAAGGTGAACAACGAATAGCCAAGATCTTGTGAAAAAAGCCAAGGGGTGGTCACACTGAGGGAGAGGGGAATGGGGATATTGGCAAGAATTGTAAGTACAGTAACTAGTACATTTATGGGTGATAGATATCCTTGTGTTTAATCTGTCTGGTGTTGGTGCACCGCAGGCATGATGGTCTGAATCGCCTCCTCCTGCGTCAAATTTCCTTGTTAAATAGATCTATATCATAACGTTAATCACTTCCTGCATTAATCCCTTGTGGTGTTTGTCATTTATCAAGTTGGTCTGAATGGATAAACACCAGAAGCCTTTTGATGGGGGGATTCGGATTAGCTCATGGTGTGCATTGATGATGTCGTTTGTCTGGAGGTGGACCGCGGTCAGCCTTTTGAGGACCCTTGGAGCTCTAATGACACATTTATCTCCGATGCAACAATGACTAAATAAACTTTTCTTTATTTTCACAATGGGAGAGCAAAGAGGCTCCTTTCACAGATAACGTGAAGCAACACAGCACTGCATGAGAAATATCTTGGCCTATCCGTGTCCGGTATGCGATCAAATCATAATGTGTTTATGTTAGACACTTGTATGTAGATTGCACTGTCCGATATTATTTCTTCGCTCAATTGCTCATAGCCTGCCACTTGTCACACGGCGAAGCCACTGATTATAAAGTACATAGTGGGGGGGGGGGGGCAAGTGGACACCTGTAGTATTTTCATGATGAGAAGGTGCCACCTATTTTAATTCATTATCTAGGTACCAAAGTACATGAAAATGCATGTTGCCATTTTTGTAAGTGTGGCAGACGGCAGCCATCTTGGATTTCAAAATGGCCGATGTTTTGCCACTATTTTT
>NW_028223977.1:0-3000 GCF_056783735.1 Eptatretus burgeri
TCGCGTGCTCACCAGCAAGCGCGCGTGTGGGCGGAGTCTAACATAGGCATGGCGTCCCTCCTTGGCCAATCGGCAAGGAGCGGGCGTCTCACCCACCCCGTTTCCGACTCGACACCATCGCCATTACGCACGTGGCCGGAGGTGAGGAGGTAGGCGGAGCCACAAACGCCTCCAATCGGGACTCCACCCAGAAGGGTGGGAGTTTCCCTGCCTACCGTGGGCCTGTCCAATGGAGGACAGCCAGGGAATCGCGCGATGGGTCCGACCAATGAGGAGGCGAGTGGCCAGGAGAGGCCCCTCCCCCCTGAAGAGGAAAAGTGTGGTGGTCTGGACCAGCGTTCAGGAGAAGACAGAGTTCGAGAGATTGTGGCGTTTGTCAAGCAGCCGGTCATCATGTGTGAGGCATTTCCAACCTGGCATCCAAAGCCAGTGAGTGGTTGTTGACAAGAGTGCATTGTGGAGAGACTGAGATCGTGGCGATAGCGGTCTGCAGTCTTGGTGCTGGCAACGCCAAGGTCATGGGTTTGAGACCCCCGTGGAGGTTTGGGTCGGTGTGACCGCACGAGGCGGGACAGGTACCTCGGCCTGGCTCTACTGATTTGAAGACCATTGAGGTCCATTTATTTTGGGTGTGCAGGCCTGTATTGTCAAGTAGAATTGTTAAGTGCTTTCGCTTGTACATTGACTGCATTTCTTATATTCGTATAACTCTGCTCTTCTGTGTTCCCCTCCCTGCCTATTGTAAATAAATATCCCTATTGTTGAATGTATCAGCTCGTTTCTGTGCTTCCTTCATTGGCTTAGCACGGTGCGTTTTGGGAAATTTGGAAGCAGCATATTGTGTATTTGGACTGATGGGTCTTGGTAACCATCCGCTCGGGTTACGCACGGTTCGAGCACGATAACGGCTCGTTCCCCTCGAGGCCTGCCGAAGGTGTGAATTCCCCGGTAGCTTTGCCGCGTGGTTACTTAGGTATATTGAAATTGGCAATTAACCCTATTCCACGTGGCCGAATTATTGGCGATTCACGGTCCTGTAAGGGACCCATGCCTTTCGGAGTTCTCAGAGAAGCACAATTTAGATTCCGGGTGTTCGGTGGAGCCGACTCTACTGCTCCATCTGGCGGTCGTGCTCGCCACCGACACCTGGCCCCACAACAATGCTTTCCAGTGTTCCAGGTGTAGCCAATTCCATCAAAGCTTTCAAAAACATGTAGTCCATGTACGGTATTAAATATTGCACCAACTTTCTTTGATTTGTTCATGTTTGGTATCACAGCTCGGTATATCTCCCCATTATTTTTAACCTCCGCCATCGAAGATGGATGGAGGTTACTGTTTTCACCCCTTTCTGTTTGTTTGTTTGTGAACAGTATTACGGAAAATCTCCTCAACGGATTTCGATGAAACTTGGTGGGGGGGTTAGGTCTGGTCCAAGGATCATGCAATTCGATTTTGGACTTGGTCCAAAATCCAATATGGCGGCCAATTAGAAAAAAGATTTGAATTTTTTTTTTTTGCATTTCTACATGTTTTAAGTGATTTCCAACCCCCCCCCCCAAAAAAAATTGTTAGAGAAAAAAAAAATGTAGCAATTTTTTTTCAACAATTTAGATTTTTTTTTTGCATTTCTACATGTTATTATAAGTGATTTCCAACAAAAAACATGCCAAAATTCTAATTGCGGCTGATTTTGGAACTTCAGGTGGATATACCCACGTAAAATCAATTTCTGTCTCAAGGAATCTTGTTATGACGAATGAATTGAGTATGTAAAAGTTAAAAGTAAAAGGGAAAGTTGCAAACTCTCACTCTGTGAGCACTGTTGACGTCAAATTGAATGAATAGGATATCAGGTTCACTTGAGTGACCCAGCAGTATTGGTGGCGGAGGTTTTGCACTCCACAGAGTGCTCCCCCTCCAGTTCACATATCGATGTTTTTTTTCGGTATACCAGTATATTGTTGCGGGTTTGGGGGTAGATGGAAGTAGTTGGGGGTGAGCAGGCCACACCCTAGAGGCCGAGGATTTAGGTGTGATAGAGGAAGGTTGGCTTGTGCATTGTAGGAGGTTTCCTACTGTATAGGACAAAAGATTGGCAGAGTGCATGCACGAGGTGAGTCTGAGGAACGCACAAGGCAGAGTTGATTCGGAAGAGAATCAGAGGCGGGAGTTCAAGGCTGGCACATTTTGAGAGGCATCGGACTCAGTAGGCTGGTGCATTTTGAGAGGCGAGAGGAAGAGAGCGCACATGAGAGGAGGAGAGTTCAGGGGTGAATGTAAGCACGAAGCAAGACGCTGGCTTTTTGGCCCTTGGGTGAGTCGTGAGAAAAGGACCCCGAGCCTCGTGTTCGTCACAGCGGGTCAGTGAGGACGATCGACATACGAAGCAGCTACACGTCTGAGCCTTGGTATTGAGTGCCGCTTGTGGAGTGCCTCGCTTATGTTTGTCCTGCTACGAGAGAAGTGACGGCACCATTAGTGCGCGTATGCACATGCTGGTGGAAACGCCTCGGTTCCAGGAGGGTCAGCTCTGGGCCAAGCTAAGTGCAAGAGTGGTTGAAAGGTTGGGTTTTCTTTTTATTTTGTTTTCCCGTTGTCTGTGTGCGAAGCACCCCGACTAGGATTTATTTATTTCATATTATCATTTTCTTTTGAATTATCATCCTTTGTAAATATTTGTTTTGTTTTCATTAAATGTGTTCATTTTGAAGAAACTGCATTCGTGTATATGTAGTGGGTCCGAGGATCAACTCCCTGTGCATCCCTTTCATTCCCTGTGCTCTTCTGCCTGTCCGCCATTGCCCCATGCCCTTCGAGCACGTGTTACAATCTCCGAGGATCAACGTGTCCGCCTCCTATTAAGGAACCGCTTGGCCGTCCCGGGGGGTTGGCGATGTTAACTGCACGTCACCACAAATTGGGTTGGGGGAAGGGGGGGGGTTAACCTGAACCGGCCACCCCCACGACAATATTCAGAATTCCAATACCGGTATATCA
>NW_028223978.1:0-3000 GCF_056783735.1 Eptatretus burgeri
TGTGTTTTCTTTTGTTTGTGTGCATTTGGTGGAATTGTATTTGTGTGCTTCCCGTGTGCCGCGAATAAATGTGCTTTATTGTTGAACTGTTCTCCCGCTTCGCTTCGTCTTTTCCCCCATTGAATCCCCATCTTGCTTCACGTAAAGGGTTGGTAGTGGGCTGAGTACGCCCGATAATTAATCGAACCGTCGAGGTCGACGATAACACCGCTCGGTTATTCTGATAGTACGGAACGGGTCGCTTAAGTGGCCCGTGTCCGAAGTCGACCTGCGGCGAGGTGCGATCGCCCGGTCTACCCTCCGCGTGGGTACTTAGGTAGGTCGAATTTGGCGAGCAACCCTATCCCACGCGGGGGCTGATTGGCTCGATCGCGGTGAGACCGAAAGGTCCACCCGTGACTGGTTCCCGGCGTTAGTCCGAGAGGGTCACGACTGGATTGTCCGTCCGGTGGGCGACGTGCCGCGATTCGAGTTACGTGGCCGTTCGCACGCCGGCGGGCGCGAAAACCCCAACAATATATATATATATGTGTATATATATATATATATATGTGTGTATATATATATATATATATATATATTGTGTGTGGGGGGTTTTTGGGGGGGTGGGGAGGGGTTTGTAGCGGTAGATGCATCAATGTGTGTGCAGGTGCCTTCAGCCAGTGCAATGGTGGAGGGTTTTGCAATTGTTGCTGTGGGTTGCTGAGTTGCTTATTTGGTGAAACTGTACTGTCCATACCTCCAGGCTCCACAGGGTGAGAAGCTTGTTCTGGTATTGGCTGGATCTGCAGCATCTACGTTGCTCATTATCCATCACTTTCTGTTGGGGATTTTCTTCTTCTTGTGTACTATCATCATCTCTGTCCTGGGTGAGTTTTACATTGCTGAGACCCGTCAGCTTTGTGTGTGGGCAATTTCAATGTGTCTGGAATAAAATGTGCGTTTTGGACAAATGTATGGGTGGCATCCATTATATGAGGTAATATCAAATGCTGAAATGTCTTGCAGTTGTACTTCTTCACACTTCTCTGTGCCTTTGCAATGTGAAGAACAAGCTGAGTAACCACATGGAGGAGGCTGGTCTGAAACAGAGGCCAATGGGAGTGCACCTTAGCTCTTCAGGACAAGAGTTCAATCCTTTCGTTTCTCAGCATGATTAAGACCTTCAACAAGGTATCACAGACAATTAAGACTCCTCATCATCTTTCATTATCAATTCCAGGCCAGTGAGGAAGTCGTACTTGGGAAACAGTTACTTGTTATTTGCTTGTAGTTTGAACAGTAACTTGCTTGTAGGCCTATCCCTGGCCCTTCCTTGGTTTGTCATTTTGCAGCCTCACACAGCTAATTTGCAACTCTTAGAGTTTGTGATTGATTAAATGTGTGTTAAAAGGAGAAAAAGAAAAGCAGTGCAAGTTCATCAGTCATTTTATATGGAAACTATATAATTGCAATCGCTTTGTAAAATACATTACTAAGGTTGTGCACAATGGGGTGAGATGACAGGCGATTGTAATCAAAATAAAGACCGATGACTGCACCGTAGTCCGAGAAGAAAGCCAGACAAAATACCAACGCACACCCATACATGTGTGTTTGTTTGTATGTAAATTGTATATGTTATATATATATATATATATATATATATATATATATATATATATATATATATATATATATATATATAATATGATGTATAATCTACATAATCTATATCCCTGAGACACACATAGATTATGCTCTGGTAAGTACTCACAAAAGCTATTTTATTTGAAGTTATTACCGTTACATAATCAATTGTCTGATTTCCCAACTGCCCGGATCATTGGCTAGGCACTTTTTCATTGAGGTTACTGGACAACTATATTATTTATGATTACTGGACATCTAGGTTGGTTTTTTTTTTTCTTGTGGCTTTTGTTAAGGTTTCTTGGAAAAGAAAACTCGGTACGTTTCCCTTGATAAGTTGAAGTGCACATTTTATTTTCTTTAAGACGAGTTACTTCCCACCTGACATGGCTATGTTGGATAAACGGTAAGCCCTGGTTGGCATCATCGGATTTGTTGGTTCAATATTGGCTTTTCGATGGAGACAGTTGGTCTGTGGATACTGATGATATTCAGCCATTGTCTCATGTTATTCTGCCAATGACATCAATGTTCAACCAACGATTAAATCGATGTTTTCCAAACAGAATGGCCAGTGTTGGTCCAATCTGCTGTCAGCTGCCTCTTTTTTTTCTTCTTTTTTTTTTTTCTTGTCAAAAAAGAGAAAACAACCCCGTGTCCCAATCAAGTTTGCAATTTTGGTGCATTCAAGGTTTTTGAGAAGAGAAGCATCATTTCAAATGCATGACGGATATTGTACTTTGATGGTAAGTTTAGTAGAAAATGTACTTTACAGTAAAATAGCTGTTTTACACGAGAATATCATTTTTAGTAAATTTACTATTTTATATATCGTACTGTACCGAAATTTTGTTAAATATATGAACAAGCACTTAGTCGGTATCATCAAACATCAGTTATGCATAATGCAATGAATATCAGCATTTTATTGATGACTGCAGTACTGTGTATAAATTTCACAATGGACAAGATATCATGTGACTCGTTAAGGCAATCAGTGCAGTGAGTTCATGAACTCTTGTGTGCAAGCTCAGAATGCAGAGAAGGAGGGCGAGTTCTGTATTTTATTTATTTTTATGCAATGTCGAAGCTCGTATGAGAGCTAACACACAGAATGTACAAGGTGGAGCAGGAGATGGGAGGGATGGGAGAGGGAAAGAAAAAGCAGTTGGGAATAGACATGAGATCTGTGGGATGGGGTGTGGTACACAGTGTAAATAAGATGGACACGACAGGGCCTTTCAGGAAGGAATGCAGGGAGTTTGAAGGAGGGGGTTTGGGGTGGATTAACGGGGGAAGAAAAGATCGTGGTTTTAGATGGGGGAAGATGAGGTGGTGGTGAATTGCTGTTTTGAAGACCTGGAGGAAAGA
>NW_028223979.1:0-3000 GCF_056783735.1 Eptatretus burgeri
CCTGCAAAGAAGGACCAATCTGACAGTGCTCTCTCGCTCTCTCGCACGCGCTCTCTCGCACGCGCTCTCTCTCTCTCTCTCTCTCTCTCTCTCTCTCTCTCTCTCTCTCTCTCTCTCTCTCTCTCTCTCTCTCTCTCTCTCTCTCTCTCTGTGTCTGTGTCTCTCTCTCTCTCTGTGTCTGTGTCTGTGTCTGTGTCTGTGTCTGTGTCTGTGTCTGTGACTGTGTCTCGCTCTCTCGCTCGCGCTCTCTCTCTCTCTCTCTCTCTCTCTCTCTCTCTCTCTCTCTCTCTCTCTCTCTCTCTCTCTCTCTCGCTCTCTCTCTCACTCGCTCGCGCTCTCTCTCGCGCTCTCTCTCTCGCTCTCTCTCTCACTCGCTCGCGCTCTCTCTCGCGCTCTCTCTCGCGCTCTCTCTCGCGCTCTCTCTCGCGCTCTCTCTCGCGCTCGCGCTCTCTCTCGCGCTCTCTCTCGCGCTCTCTCTCGCGCTCGCGCTCTCTCTCGCGCTCTCTCTCGCGCTCGCGCTCTCTCTCGCGCTCTCTCTCGCGCTCGCGCTCTCTCTCGCGCTCTCTCTCGCGCTCTCTCTCGCGCTCTCTCTCGCGCTCTCTCTCGCGCTCTCTCTCGCGCGCTCTCTCGCGCTCTCTCTCGCGCGCTCTCTCGCGCTCTCTCTCGCTCTCTCTCGCGCGCTCTCTCGCGCTCTCTCTCGCGCTCTCTCGCGCTCTCTCTCGCGCGCTCTCTCGCGCTCTCTCTCGCGCTCTCTCTCGCGCGCTCTCTCGCGCGCTCTCTCTCGCGCGCTCTCTCTCGCGCTCTCTCTCTCTCGCGCTCTCTCTCTCTCGCGCTCTCTCTCTCGCGCTCTCTCTCTCTCTCGCGCTCTCTCTCGCGCTCTCTCTCGCGCTCGCGCTCTCTCTCGCGCTCGCGCTCTCTCTCGCGCTCGCGCTCTCTCTCGCGCTCGCGCTCTCTCTCGCGCTCGCGCTCTCTCTCGCGCTCGCGCTCTCTCTCTCTCTCGCGCTCTCTCTTGCGCTCGCGCTCTCTCTCGCGCTCTCTCTTGCGCTCGCGCTCTCTCTCGCGCTCTATCTCGCGCTCGCGCTCTCTCTCGCGCTCTCTCTCGCGCTCGCGCTCTCTCTCGCGCTCGCGCTCTCTCTCGCGCTCTCTCTCGCGCTCGCGCTCTCTCTCGCGCTCTCTCTCGCGCTCGCGCTCTCTCTCGCGCTCTCTCTCGCGCTCTCGCTCGCGCTCTCTCTCGCGCTCTCTCTCGCGCTCGCGCTCTCTCTCGCGCTCGCGCTCTCTCTCGCGCTCTCTCTCGCGCTCTATCTCGTGCTCGCGCTCTCTCTCGCGCTCTCTCTCGCGCTCGCGCTCTCTCTCGCGCTCGCGCTCTCTCTCGCGCTCGCGCTCTCTCTCGCGCTCTATCTCGCGCTCGCGCTCTCTCTCGCGCTCGCGCTCTCTCTCGCGCTCTATCTCTCTCTCACGCTCTATCTCGCGCTCGCGCTCTCTCTCGCGCTCGCGCTCTCTCTCGCGCTCGCGCTCTCTCTCTCTCTCGCGCTCTCTCTCGCGCTCGCGCTCTCTCTCGCGCTCGCGCTCTCTCTCGCGCTCTCTCTCTCTCGCGCTCGCGCTCTCTCTCGCGCTCTCTCTCTCTCTCGCGCTCGCGCTCTCTCTCGCGCTCTCTCTCGCGCTCGCGCTCTCTCTCGCGCTCTCTCTCTCTCGCGCTCTCGCTCTCTCTCGCGCTCTCGCTCTCTCTCGCGCTCTCGCTCTCTCTCGCGCTCTCGCTCTCTCTCGCGCTCTCGCGCTCTCGCTCTCTCTCGCGCTCTCTCTCGCGCTAGCACTCTCTCTCGCGCTCTCTCTCTCGCGCTCTCGCTCTCTCTCGCGCTCGCGCTCTCTCTCTCTCGCGCTCGCGCTCTCTCTCGCGCTCGCGCTCTCTCTCGCGCTCGCGCTCTCTCTCGCGCTCGCGCTCTCTCTCGCGCTCGCGCTCTCTCTCGCGCTCGCGCTCTCTCTCGCGCTCTCTCTCGCGCTCTCTCTCGCGCTCGCGCTCTCTCTCGCGCTCTCTCTCGCGCTCGCGCTCTCTCTCGCGCTCTCTCTCGCGCTCGCGCTCTCTCTCGCGCTCTCTCTCGCGCTCGCGCTCTCTCTCGCGCTCGCGCTCTCTCTCGCGCTCTCTCTCGCGCTCGCGCTCTCTCTCGCGCTCGCGCTCTCTCTCGCGCTCGCGCTCTCTCTCTCTCTCTCGCGCTCGCGCTCTCTCTCGCGCTCTCTCTCTCTCTCTCTCGCGCTCGCGCTCTCTCTCGCGCTCGCGCTCTCTCTCGCGCTCTCTCTCGCGCTCTCTCTCGCGCTCTCTCGCGCTCTCTCTCTCTCGCGCTCGCGCTCTCTCTCTCTCGCGCTCGCGCTCTCTCTCTCTCTCGCGCTCTCTCTCTCTCGCGCTCTCTCTCTCGCGCTCTCTCTCTCTCGCGCTCGCGCTCTCTCTCTCTCGCGCTCTCTCTCTCGCGCTCTCTCTCTCGCGCTCTCTCTCTCTCGCGCTCGCGCTCTCTCTCTCGCGCTCTCTCTCTCGCGCTCGCGCTCTCTCTCTCGCGCTCTCGCTCTCTCTCTCGCGCTCTCTCTCTCTCGCGCTCTCTCGCTCTCTCTCTCTCGCGCTCTCGCTCTCTCTCTCGCGCTCTCTCTCTCTCTCGCGCTCTCTCTCTCCGCGCGCGCTCTCTCTCTCGCCCGCGCCCTCTCTCTCGCTCGCCCTCTCTCTCTCTCCTGCTCTCTCTCTCGCGCTCTCTCTCTCGCGCTCTCTCTCTCTCGCGCTCTCTCTCTCGCGCTCTCTCTCTCGCGCTCTCTCTCTCTCGCGCTCGCGCTCTCTCTCTCGCGCTCTCTCTCTCGCGCTCGCGCTCTCTCTCTCTCGCGCTCGCGCTCTCTCTCGCGCTCGCGCTCTCTCTCGCGCGCTAGCGCTCTCTCTCGCGCGAGCGCTCTCTCTCGCGCGCTAGCGCTCTCTCTCGCGCGAGCGCTCTCTCTCGCGCTCTAGCGCTCTCTCTCGCGCGAGCGCTC
>NW_028223980.1:0-3000 GCF_056783735.1 Eptatretus burgeri
TCTCCGCACGCCTCATTCTTCAGGGGGAAATCGGTCACCTCTCCATAATTGGTCGGGGGCGTGTCGGGGCGTCTCGATTCTCCGCCCCCCAAAGAGGCTCTGTTTCTCTTGGAGCTCGCTCTGCGCCCATTGGCCGACCGACGGCAAACTTGCTCGCATCTCCCTGATTGGTGGAGAGCCGCCGCAAGGTCCCTCCTTGAACTCCGCCCACCGCGGGCGCTGTGGCGTCGGTTTGAGGAAGCGAGGTGAAGGTGTGTTGTTGTTGTTGTTGTTGTTGTTGTTGTTGTTATAAGTGTAAAAATACTATCTATTTAATAACTTCGCAGCGCATGCACACTTAATTCCAATAAGACATAGGGGAAAGGAGCAATCTATCCACATTTACTTATTGAAATAACTGAGCTCTGGGGACCTGAATGTTGAGTGCTCATGGGTTCCAGATTCGTAACAATACATCAACAAATCAATTAGTGGGCACGAAATGGGTTGCCAGTATGTAAAGACCAAGGCAGGGTGCCAGACTGGATATAAAACACACAAGATGTCGATTGGAATGTTCTAACTTGCTATTTCTGTTGAGGTTCAGTGTCATCTCATAAATAAAAGTTGTCGTCTGTCTGTATGTTCACCTTTTTTTACAAAGACCGCTTGGCTGGCAACCACCACATTTAACACACAGACCAAGTCTGATCCAGGGATTGTCCTCAGGGTATTTTCATTCACCACCTCAACCTTTACACAACCTTAAGAACCCAAAGACCTCTTGAGACCCCAAACACCCTTTAAGGCCATCAAGAGCCTGAAGACCCTTAAATACTCTAAAATCCTTTGAGACCACAAAAACCCATAAGACCTTGAAGATCCTAAGACCCATAAAACCATTACGAATCCGTCCATGCATGAAGCCATCTGTGATGCCATCTGTGAATCCATGTGACAATACGTGTATGAATTACATCAGTTGCACCCTGACCACACGTACATCAAAAATTGCATACTATTGCAATGTATGCTTGTTGATTTAATGGTTAGATTGGTGGGTTTGGGACACAAGAGTCCTGAGTTCAAATCCAGTTTGGCTGTTCAATTAATACCAGCTGGGGTTGACTCAGCCTGCCATCCTTCTGAGGTCAGCAACCTGAGTACCAGCTTGTTGGGATGATTGAGCTGTTCAAGTATCCTGTGTTGAAGTGTTGACCCGTCCAGGACAGGAGACAGTTTTCGCAGCACTGATGCTCTCTGCAGAGTATGGTCCCAATGGATTGGATTGGATTCTGATTACTGTAATGAAGGACTGTACCAATTTGGTCTTCCATTTGGATTGATTGATTTTAATCTCATTCCAAATTAAATTGAATAATAATAAAAACTTCATGGGTCAGGGTCAGGTGTCCCATCAAAGCAGCACTGCTTGGTACCTGGATTGGTACCCGGCTTGGTACCCGGCTTGGTACCCGGTCATCAATGCCAGCAGTTATAAAATGGTAGTTCTGATTACATCTCTTATTAACTCCGTAACACACCATTGCACAAACACCACACAACACAATTCCTGGTGAGGGTGTGCAATCTCTGATTGATATTTTTCTTGTTTTCTTTTTGGTGTGGATTATGCAGCTTCTCACACCTGTCTGCCTCAAAATTTTGTTTGTGGTGGAGGTAAATGCTTACCTTCAGATTTTGTTTGTGATGGAAAGGTGCACTGCACTGACCGATCTGATGAAGATCCAGCAACCTGTCGTGAGTTCAAGTGCTGTTTTATATTCCAATACGGAGTTTAATTATCCCATATTTTTCGTTAAGCATATTAACATGACCGCTTTGTTGGTGCGATCTTTGAGCTCATCTGCCTGGTTTTTTGTTGGTTTTTCCCACCTTCATTGCAAAAACAAAACAGACCTGTGGTCTTGCTTCAATAGTTGTTATGGTGATTGATGCCTGACAATGCTCTTGTTTCAGACAATAAGACCTGCCCTCCTTCGGAGTTTGCATGTGGTGGTCCGGTGACAAGTCAATGTGTACCAAAGGCTTGGCTGTGCGATGGGGACGAAGATTGCAATAACGGAGCCGATGAGATTGATTGTGGTAAAGACGCTGTGCATTCATTGGTTTTGGTTATTTCTTCAGCTGATTCCCGGTGTACGTTTTCCATGGACTGTGAGGAGGTTTGGAAAACGTTTAGTTGGGGGGAGGGGAGGTTAATATGCCGGGAGTCCTTTTCCAGGTCGATGGTATGGCTTTGGGATGTAATATTTTAATGCTCTCTTGTGGTTTTATTTAGAACACGGCGGTTACAAAGAATACGTTTCTGTCTGGATGTGTTTTATCACGATTGGAATACCCTGCTATGCTGCCATTAATCCCCAAACACTTCCTTGACTTGCTTTTACACTGCCTTCCCTTCCCCTCATTCTGCCTTCCATTCCCCTAAGGTTGCCTTCTCTTCCCGTCACACTGCCTTCACGCTGCCTCCCCCTTCCATCAGGCGACCTTCCATCCCCTTCCCTTCCCTCCCCTCACAATGCCTTCTTTTCTCCTCATGCTATCCTCCTCCGAAACCCTCTCCACCACCAGACAACTCTCTGGGGGTCGAGGAGAGGAACAGGGGTCAAAGAATGTACGAATTGGACAAATGAAAGTTGTTTGTTTGTTTTTGTTTGTTTTTATCAGTCAGAGCTGCTGCTCGGGTCAATTCCACAAATCGTCTCTCAAGTTAACAAGAGATTTTCGAGGTTATCGTACGTGTGGAAATTGAATAAAGGCACAAACACTGGTGTGGATTTTTCCATGATTGAAGGAAAACATCGTTCCTTCCGTTCCCCTTCCCTCACACTTAACTGCTCCAACCCCCCCTCCCCCCACTCCCCCCTCTCCTCACGGACGTCTCTGAACGGTGTCCTGGCGTTGTTAATGTTTTGTGTAACCCGTTTGAATATGATGTTTTAATGTTGCCAATTTCACTCAATCCTGCACTGATGTCGGCATTCGAGGATCATACCC
>NW_028223982.1:0-3000 GCF_056783735.1 Eptatretus burgeri
GAAGCTGGCCAGCTTTTGCCGTTCAGTGGAAGTTGGTGGAGGGAGTGCGGTGGTGCTGGCCACTTGGAAGGCGGGCTCGGACCTACCTACCTGTCTCCCTCCCAACCTATCGCCTTTGCCTGTCACTGTACATACCCACTCCCTTAATTTGTCAAACCCCAATTTAGCCCCAACTTATTTTTTTGTTTTTATTTTTACTCCCCCACTATAAATCGTCCCCTAACCCCCTTTATCGTCCTTGTTCGGCTCACCTATTCTGTCACCTTGCCTACTCCCAACCCCTACGTTCCCTTCCCGGAGGGGAATAAGGGAGAGCTAACGTCCTGTGTCGAGGCCCAACGAAGCCTCAGAATGGCCTCCCCAGAGTTCGGCGATCTATAACCAAAGTGGGTCCAGCGGCCCACAACGACAGCGAGGGGATGGATGGTGCGGAGGGGTACATTTCCTAATCTACCCTAACCATTTTACTGTTAAACTACCCCGGGGCTTTCAACAAGCGCCTCTTGCTTAAACTATTGGTTCTATAAACCCAGATTCCCGTCGCCTGTGTTGGTGTCCTCACAATTTTGGGCCTCGCCCCCCCAATTTTCGCTCCGTGCCCTCACACGGTCTCCTGGCTGGGACACGTGGCTCCCTTTGGCAGGCACGACCCTCTGCCGAATCTCCCGCTATGGCACCCCCGGGCACTACACTGCCTCCGAGCCTACCAGCTCCCTAACACCGGGGAGTGCCCCCCATGGCACCTCCCCTGAAACGCACACGTGGCAGGTTGGCTTCCCAGGCCCCTTTCCGAGGGTCACCCGTGCCCACAACACTGCCCACGCGGCTAATGGCGCCCCGGGCCCCCGCACCAAGCAGGCGCACCCGTGCCCACTACTCTATCCCGGCCCCCCATGGGCCCATGGCCTACCGCGGCCGACTAGCCTGGTGCCCGGGGTACCCACTCAGCGATACTCACCTTTCGCAGCCACGCTCCCAAGCCCGTCAACAGGGCTCCTGCACCCCTCCAAATGGGTCTCGAGCCTACTTTCCCACCAACAACAAAACGACCTCCATATTTCAATTTGACTAACCCAGCTAACTCACTCTACACTGACCCCGGGGTCCCTTGGGCGGGAGTCACTCCTCCCCCCAATCACTCATCGCACCATGCATTCCCCATTCACTCCACACACACAGACCCGCTGGCCTCACTCACTCGCCAAGTACTCACCTCACAACTCACCAACTACTCTTCAACACACACACCACTGAACTCTGCCATCCTCCTAACTACCTCCCCTAACTAACTCGTGCTCCCACGTCGTCCCTTAAACTATAGCACGTTCCATTTAACCTACGTAGCTAAGCTACGTCCCCTCTACACATTCACAAGTCTGTCCATGTCCTCAAATAATTCCATTAATCAATTTCCCAGGGGGGGATTTCCTCCCTTCCTACTGGGCTCGTGAACTCGTTGCAAGGATCTGAGAGCCCTGCGCCTCTGCGGGAGCGGCTGTTCCAGCACCGACTCCTCCGGCAAGACATATCCATGAGGGCGTAAGGTCGCCCTTGTAAGGCCTCAGGCGGTCCGCGTGGACGATCCGAGGGAGGGCTCGTGGTCCCATTTTAATTTTTAGGACCACGTCACTGACTTGCGCCAGGACGACCCCCGGGCCCTGCCAAGGTGAGGTGAGCTTCGGGCATCTGCCCTTCCTTCGCCGGGGGTTAAAGAACCAAATCTTTGCCCCCGGTGGGTATTTGCTCACCTGGCTCCGGTGGTCGTACCTGCGCTTCATCTTTATGCCCGCCTGTTGGAGCTGGTGTCGTGCGAAGGCGTGGACCTTCTCCAAGCCTTCCTCCAACCGACGGGCATAGCCCTCCCCGGGGGCCTATCAAGCCGCTCAGGCGTCGGACCGCACAATAAATCGACGGGGCTTCTCAGCTCCCGTCCATACATCAACAGCGCCGGACTACATGCGGTAGACCCGTGCTGGGACGCGCGATAGGCCATCAGGAGGTACGGAAGGTGTTCGTCCCAGTCCTCCTGGTTAGTGGCGGTGAAGAGGGCCAACTGTTGGACCAGGGTCCTGTTGAACCTCTCCACCATGCCATCAGACTGTGGTCTCAGGGGCGTTGTCCGTGTTTTTCGAATTTCCAGGAGCCTGCACACCTCTTTTAGTAATTCACTCTCAAAATTTCGTCCCTGGTCCGTGTGCAGCTCCTGTGGAATCCCATACCGGCATGTAAATCCTTCTACGAAGGCCTTGGCCACAACCCCTGCTTCCTGGCTGGGAAGGGCAAAGGCTTCTGGCCATTTGGTGAAATAGTCCATAATTACGAGGACGTACTTATTACCCTGGCGAGTGGGGGGCAGTGGTCCCAAAATGTCCATGGCCACTCGCTCAAGGGGAGCCCCAACCTGATGTAGTTGGAGTGGGGCCCTCATCCTCTGTGGCGGTCCCTTTTTCGCAGTACAGGCGTCGCATGCTCGACACCAGTCCTGTACATCGCGCCCCATGTTAACCCAATAGAACCGCCGGCGGGCCCGAGATTTTGTTTTGGTCCTGCCCAAATGGCCGCCGGCGCGGGTACCGTGCACCTGTTTCAAAATTTGGGTCTTAAACCCATCAGGGACTATCACCAGCCAAGAAGTTTGTTCAGAAGGAATCTCCACCCACTTGCGATATAAGATGTTGTCCCTCATTTCTAGGGTCCTCCACTGAGCCCAGTATGCCTTTGTTCGCGCCCCGAATGGGGCGATTTCCTCCCCACCGGGCCTCCTGTTTTCCTGGACCCATTTGTACACTGGCCCTAGCACGGGGTCTTCCCGCTGGGCCGTGCTCCATGCCAATCCACCAAATTCCTCTCCCGCGGTTAGTGGCAAAGTTGGGCCTACCACCCGGGCCGCACGGACTGGGAGTTTCGGGGAGGCGTCTGCCAATTGGTCCCTCTCCTCATGTCTCGTGCAATATTTGCAGTTTTCCCTCAGACAGGGGCGTCGAGAGAGCGCATCGGCAT
>NW_028223983.1:0-3000 GCF_056783735.1 Eptatretus burgeri
GATAGTGCGACCAAGGGGGCCCCGTTCCCACCCCCTGCCAGGCACTGTCCACGAGGCCCGCGGGTTACGGGGCCATCGCCGCTCCGCGTCTCATCACCAGACGGGTAGGCCCGACCCGGTCTCGGCCTCAGGCCTACCCCATTCTTGGGGGATTTCTTTTCCTTGGTTTTGGGTATGTGTTGTCGGCGCCATCTGTGAAGTAGAATTGTATAAGTGTTGCCGTGTGCTCGGTAGTCGGTATTAGCTCTGCACTGTGTTTTCACTTTTATGTTTGCTTTTTGTGTAAATGGAATTGTGTTTTCTTTTTTGTGTGCATTTGGTGGAATTGTATTTGTGTGCTTCCCGTGTGCCGCGAATAAATGTGCTTTATTGTTGAACTGTTCTCCCGCTTCGCTTCGTCTTTTCCTCCATTGAATCCCCATCTTGCTTCACGTAAAGGGTTGGTAGTGGGCTGAATACGCCCGATAATTAATCGAACCGTCGAGGTCGACGATAACACCGCTCGGTTATTCTGATAGTACGGAACGGGTCGCTTAAGTGGCCCGTGTCCGAAGTCGACCTGCGGCGAGGTGCGATCGCCCGGTCTACCCTCCGCGTGGGTACTTAGGTAGTTCGAATTTGGCGAGCAACCCTATCCCACGCGGGGGCTGATTGGCTCGATCGCGGTGAGACCGAAAGGTCCACCCGTGACTGGTTCCCGGCGTTAGTCCGAGAGGGTCACGACTGGATTGTCCGTCCGGTGGGCGACGCGCCGCGATTCGAGTTACGTGGCCGTTCGCACGCCGGCGGGCGCGAAGACCGCAACACTGGTGTCAGGAGTGGGATACAAATTCATCGCCCTCCTCGCGGCACTGGTATTGGAGAGCGGGACAACAGGCTCTCCTGTCTCCAGCGAAATTCACGGGAATCGGTCCAGGGGTGAGAGAAGCGACCCCCGATTCCCTCCAAATTACGAGCGAGCAAATTAACCCTTCACGAGAAGCAAGATGGCGTCTCAAGGCGAGCGGGAGCCGGGGGTATTAGAAATGGATGTAGAATGTGTAGGATCCATGGTCCAGGATGGAATCCCCGAGCAGGAAATGTTGATTGTGCAGGAACACGGACTCGCCCAACTGAACCCAGGGCCCGAGGTGGGTGCGGCAGCGGCCGCGGTGTATGACACCTCCCCCCCCCCTCTCCACCAAGACCCTTCCCCAACCCCTGCCGAAACGGCTCACTTGAGTGCATCCGACATGGCCCAGCTATTCACCATGCTGGCACAAATGAATGCGGCAATGACAAATGAAATGAAAAACGAAATGAAAGGCATGAACAAACAAATGATCGAAAAGATGGAAGCGAATATGAAAAACGAAATGAAAGGCATGAACGAACAAATGAACGAAAAGATGGATACAAATACAAATGAAGTGAAAACGACGATGGATGCGAATACACAACAAATAAACGAAAAGATGGATACAAAAATGAACGGAATGGAAACAAACATGAAAGAAGAAATGAAAGAGCTGCGGGGTGAGACGCAGAACATGGGCCGATGCCTGCAGGCGGGCATGAAGGCCGTGACCAGGGAGATAAAAATGGCGACTCCACGTGTAGGAACAAACGAGCTGGAAGGGGGTGCAACGGCTGACAGGCCCGCGGTGGAGGCGGGTGAAAAAATAATTCGGGGGGCGTGTTGGGCGAGGGTCGTCACGATGACCGAAAGGGAAAAATTAAATGGGGAGACCAAAACGTGTGAGACGAGACACGAGGTGACGACAACAGAAATAATAGTTGAGACAAGGGAGGTAAAGGGTGAAGAGTTGGCAGAGACACGGGAGATAGAAAAAATAGAGGAAAGACTACACGAGGAAGACGGGGTAAGTGACGCGCACACACACGGAGGTAGTGGAGGATAATGGGGGTGAGCTCGCGGAGCGTGCAGGGACCCGGTGCGAGCACCTGGATGGCCTCCTCCAGGAACGAGGGGAGGGAGTATGCCCCCTTGAGGTGAGTCACGACCAGGTGAGTTCGGTCGTGCTTTGCGAGGTTGAGAGGAGGAGTGCTGTGGACGGGTGCACGGAGAGCTTGGGGGGTATAGAGGCCCCGGAGACCCTTGTGGGGACTCGAATCCCCAGTGTGGTTGTCCCTGTGTGTGTGGTGCAAGGCGTGAGTGCGTCCCCGTGTGTGGAAGCGACCCCGTGTGTGAGTGGTGTGGTGGCGATGGTGCCAGAGTGCGTGCTTCCCAGCACGCCGGGTGTGGATGGGGCACCGTGTGTGGAAGAGGCCGTGTGTGTGAGTGAAACGGCCTGTATGAGTGAGGCACCGCGGGTGAGTGCCCCCGCGTGTGTGGGTGAGGAACGGAGTGTGAGTGAGGCACCGCGGGTTAGTGCCCCCGCGTGTGTGGGTGAGGCACCGTGTGTGGAAGAGACCGCGTGTGTGAGTGTCGCCGTGTGTATGGATGAGGCACCGCGGGTGAGTGCCCCCGCGTGTGTGAGTGAGGCGCGGAGTATGGATGAGGCACCGTGGGTGAGTTCCCCCGCGTGTGTGAGTGAGGGACGAGTGAATGGAGCACCACGTGTGAGTGGTATGGGTTGTTATGACTCTCCACTCGGCCGAGTAAGATGACAGAGTCAGATGAGGATCCTCGAATTACACGTTTTATTTCCGAAGACCACACGCATGCGGAATGTGACTCAGTGACCCTTCAGTCAGGCTCCCCTGAATCACATTAAGAATATGCTTCAAAACAATCACATATATAATCACACAAAGCAAAACTGGGTGTGGACTAAAAGTGTAAAGGAAAAACTGGGTGTGGACTAAAAGTGTATGCTAAGGGATAAGGAAACAAAGAAGTAAAAGAAATAAATGTGGCAGTGGGCTTCTTTCCCCCCTCCCTCGGGCCCTAGGGGAAGTTGAATCGGTCAATTCTCAGATATGCAACCACAGTTTCCAAGCCACCTACACAACTCTCAGATATGCAAGCCTTGCAAACTAATAACTTTCCTACACTCC
>NW_028223984.1:0-3000 GCF_056783735.1 Eptatretus burgeri
TTCTTCTTCTGCTCTTCTTCTTCTTCTTCTGCTCTTCTTCTTCTTCTTCTGCTCTTCTTCTTCTTCTTCTTCTTCTTCTTCTTCTTCTTCTTCTTCTTCTTCTTCTTCTTCTTCTTCTTCTTCTTCTTCTTCTTCTTCTTCTTCTTCTTCTTCTTCTTCTTCTTCTTCTTCTTCTTCTTCTTCTTCTCTTCTTCTTCTTCTTCTTCTCTTCTTCTTCTGCTCCTTCTGCTCCTTCTTCTTCTGCTCCTTCTGCTCTTCTTCTTCTTCTGCTCTTCTTCTTCTTCTGCTCTTCTTCTTCTTCTGCGCTGCTTCTTCTTCTGCTCTTCTTCTTCTTCTGCTCTTCTGCTTCTTCTTCTGCTCTTCTGCTTCTTCTTCTGCTCTTCTGCTTCTTCTTCTGCTCTTCTGCTTCTTCTTCTGCTCTTCTGCTTCTTCTTCTGCTCTTCTGCTTCTTCTTCTGCTCTTCTGCTTCTTCTTCTGCTCTTCTGCTTCTTCTTCTGCTCTTCTGCTTCTTCTTCTGCTCTTCTGCTTCTTCTTCTGCTCTTCTGCTTCTTCTTCTGCTCTTCTGCTTCTTCTTCTGCTCTTCTGCTTCTTCTTCTGCTCTTCTGCTTCTTCTTCTGCTCTTCTGCTTCTTCTTCTGCTCTTCTGCTTCTTCTTCTGCTCTTCTGCTTCTGCTTCTTCTTCTGCTCTTCTGCTTCTTCTTCTGCTCTTCTGCTTCTTCTTCTGCTCTTCTGCTTCTGCTTCTTCTGCTCTTCTGCTTCTGCTTCTTCTTCTGCTCTTCTGCTTCTTCTTCTGCTTCTTCTTCTGCTCTTCTGCTTCTTCTTCTGCTCTTCTGCTTCTTCTTCTGCTCTTCTGCTTCTGCTTCTTCTTCTGCTCTTCTGCTTCTTCTTCTGCTTCTTCTTCTGCTCTTCTGCTTCTTCTTCTGCTCTTCTGCTTCTTCTTCTGCTCTTCTGCTTCTTCTTCTGCTCTTCTTCAATTTTTTTTTCTACAACACTTCCATGACCGAATCTGTTAAACTCTCTCAAACATTAAAAATAATAACAAAAACTATCTCTTATAATGCTTCCTCTTTCACATGTGTGTTACTCTGTACTGTATCAGGATGCACTACTCTTCTGCTATTTAAACAGAGTGCTCTCAATTCGACCTTTCTTTCATACCCTGCCTAAAAAAATCCAACTGTTACAGCGTTTCTTCTCTCCATTCTCTGAATGCGCCTTTACTGCATCCCTCAAGAAATGTTTAATCCCATAACTGACCTAAAACTTTAAAAAAAAAACCCCAGTTTGCTATAAATGTTTGCTTTCCATCAACCATTCCTTTTTCCAACTTCAGTGCCAACTCACTCCTCTCACCCCTCACTCTCAAAGCAACCATCCCACTCTTCTCTCTCCAAGCCTCCCTCTCACCTCTCTCAAAAACTCCCTCCCCTCACCTTTCTCCCACCATTCATCCCCCTCACTCTTCCTTCGCAAAGTTGCCCCACTCCCATCCACAAAGCTGCCTCCTTCCACTGCCCTCTCACCTCCATCTCTTCACTCCACCTCAAATCCTCAACTGCCTTCTTCCCCCTCTCTTGTCCCCCCTCTCTCCCAGCACCACAGAGCCTTTTCTTCTCCTCATTCGGCCCCCTCCCCTAGCTATTCTGCAATCCCCCACACTCTTTCAACAACACTCCTTACCTCTGCCCCTCGTCCCTTGTACTACCCTCCCCCTCCCCCACCCCCTGAACCCAAAGCCTCCTGCACTACCTCTTCATTAAAAGTATGGACCTCAAATATCCGGGGCCTTCGCTCAAACCTTTCAGATCTTTCCATGCAGGTTGCCACTGACAAACTAGACATAATCTGCCTAACAGAAAGTTTCCTCCCCCAAGACGTGTCTGACTCCCAAGTATCTCTCCCTGGTTACTCCCTCCTCCGCTACGACAGACCTGAGCTTCGCCCTGGTGGAGGAGTTGCTCTCTTCATCAAATACTCTATTCCTCACTCTCCATGCACTGCCCTCACTCCTCCACACCCCCAGGAATACCTCTGGCTACGGCTTCCCCTCAACTCCCACCTCATGTTTATATGTTTACTGTACCGTCCACATAACAGTGATGACTCCATCTACACCTCACTATCTGAAAACGTGGACCAACTTCTATCTTCTCATCCAAACTCTCTCTTCCTCATATGTGGCAACTTCAATTGTCATCATGCCAGTTGGCTCGGTGTGGGTACCTCTCTCACCTGTCATGGCACCTCAGCAAAAGCTTTCTGCGACTTATTGGGACTGACTCAATCAGTCAACTTCCCGACTCTGATCTCAACCAATGGTACTCCATCTCTTCTGGATCTGATTTTGACAAATTTCCCTGAAAATATCTGCTGCTCTTCCTCCGCTCCAACCGGTTCTTCTGACCACGTCCTTGTCAAAGTGGACATCTCTCTGGCTATTATCAGAGAACCACCTCACCGCCGTTGAGTTGAGTCTGGCGTTTCACTCAAGCCGACTGGCAGGGTCTCAAAGCAGCCCTCAAACTTATAGACTGGTCTCCTGTCTCTACTTTCTCCAACATCCACTCATCCTGGGAATTCTTTCAAAGAAACTTGCTCTCCCTCACGCACAGATTTATCCCCTCTCGTCTTCAGTTGTTCTACCTCCCGCCCTTGGTTCACTGAAGCTTGTGGTGCGGCAGTTGTCCTGAAACAACTTGCCTTTGCCTCATGGAAAGCAAACCCAACTGAGGGCAATCTCAGTTCCTTTTATAAAGCTCGGAACAAGTGTGTATCTACCCTCAGGAGAGCCAGAAAATAACATCTTTCTCATCTTAAGTCTGAACTCTCAAACCTCTCTCCCTCCTCAAAATCCTGGTGGTGTCTAATCAAATCTGTTTCTGGTGTATGTTCCCCTTCCATCCCCTCCCTTACCTCAAATGGCCGCACTGTTGATACTGCACATGAAAAAGCTGAATGCCTAAACTCGGTGTTTGCAGCTAAATCTTGTGTCCAAAACCCA
>NW_028223985.1:0-3000 GCF_056783735.1 Eptatretus burgeri
GTCCAAACGGCCGATCTGAGGGATGACAGATGGTACGGCATAGGGGTGGTGTCAACAGCAAAGAGAAAAAGAGGATTTTCCAGAGAATCTGAGAGATCATTGATGACAAGCAGAAAAAATACAGGGCCCAGAACGCTACCTTGAGGAACTCCAGCCTGGACAGGAAGAGGAGATGAGAGAACTCCACTTAAGGCCACCCATTGGCTGAAACAGGAGAGGAAGTCTGCGAGTCATGAGTGAAGATGGCCTTGGATACCATAGAAAGAGAGTTTGGTGAGCAGGATAGCGTGCCAGACCGTGACAAAAGCATATGATATGTCTCGGGATATGGCTCTGATTTCATGTCCGGCATTGAGGACCTCCATCCATTGTTGGGAGAGCAGAAGCAGCATATCCAGGGTAGAGTGACTTGGTCTGAAACCAAATTGATGATCGGAAATCAAGCCATTGGAGAAGAGGAAAGATTCAATGTCTGAAGCAATGATGGATTCCATGACCTTGTTGATGATTGGGAGAAGGCTGATTGGTCTGCAGTTGCAGGGATCTATTTTTGCACTTTTTTATGCATGTTTGCTGATTTCCAAGCAGATGGCAGATGGCCTTGAGCAAATGAGAGGGTGAATCGAAGAGAGAGAGGGTGAGCAAGAGCAGAGGAGCAGGTTTTTAGGACACATGGGCTGATGCCGTCTGGTCCGGTTGCAGAATCTATGTCGAGGTTTGACAGTAAACTCTCCACCTTGTCAGGAGAAAATGACACAGAGTCCAGGGACAGGTCGGTGCAACTGGGCAAGGTGGGAACAGAAAGCGATGGGTTTCGGACACAGGATTTCGATGCAAACACCAAGTTTAGGCATTCAGCCTTCTCACGCATGGTGTCAGCAGTGCCGCCATTTGAGGTAAGGGAGGGGATGGAGAGGGAACATACACCAGAAACAGTTTTGATTCGATACCACCACGATTTGGAGGAGGGAGAGAGGTTTGAGAGTTCAGCCTTGAGATGAGAAAGATGTTGTTTTCTGGCTCTCCTGAGGGGTGACACACACTTGTTCCGAGATTTATGGAAGGAACTGAGATTACCCTCAGTTGGTTAGCCTTCCATGAGGCAAAGGCAAGTTGTTTCAGGACAACTGTCTCGCCACAAACTTCAGTGAACCAAGGGCGGAAGGAAGGGTCGGAAAACTGGGGCTAAATCTAAATCGGAAGGAAGAAGGGCTAAATCTGTGCATGAGGGACAGCAAGTTTCTTTGAAAGAATTCCCAGGACGAGATGAAGTTGGAGAAAGTAGCGATGGGAGACCAGTCTGGAAGTTTGATGACTGCTTGGAGACCCTGCCAGTTCGCCTGAGAGAAATGCCAGAGAAACGGTTCTGAGTTGGTTCTCTGATAACAGCCAGAGAGATGTCCAATTTGAAAAGCACGTGGTCAGAAGAATGGATTGGAACGGAGGAAGAACAGCAGATATTTTCAGGGAAATTTGTCAAAATCAGATCCAGAAGAGATGGAGTACCTTTGGTTGAGATCGGGGTCGGGAAGTTGACCGATTGAGTCAGTCCCAATGAGTCGCAGTAGTTTTTTGCGAAAGTGCCATGACAGGTAAGAGAGGTACCCACACCCAGCCAACTGGAATGATGACAATTGAAGTCACCACATATGAGGAAAAGAGAGTTTGGATGAGAAGATAGAAGTTGGTCCATGTTTTCGGATAGTGAGGTGTAAATGGAGTCATCACTGTTTGGTGGATGGTGCAGTACACATAAAACATGAGGTGGGAGTGGAGGGGAAGCCATAGTCAGAGGTATTCATGGGGGTGTTGGGGAGAGAGGGCAGTGCATGGAGAGTGAGGAATGGAGTCTTTGATGAAGAGAGCAACTCTTTCACCAGGATGAGGCTCAGGTCTGTCATACCGGAGAAGGGAGTAACCAGGGAAAGATACTTGGGAGTCAGAGACATCTTTAAGGAGGAAAGTTTCTGTTTGGCAGATTATGTCTGGTTTGGCAGTGGCAACTTGGATGGAAAGATCTGTCAGGTTTGAGTGAAGGCCCTGGATATTTGAGCTCCACACTGTTAATGAAGAGGGAGGGGAGGGGGGAGAGTAGGACAAAGGAGGAGAGGGGGGGAGGGGGTAAGGAGAGTTGTTGAAAGTGTGGGGAATTGCAGAAGAGCTTGGGGAGGGGGCCGGATGAGGAGGAGAAAAGGCTCTGTGGTGCTGGGTTGAGGTAAAGTAGGGAGTGATAAGAGAGGGGGGAGAAGGAAGTTGAGGATTTGAGGAGGTAGAGTGATGAGATGGAGGAGAGAGGGCAGGGGAAGAAGGCAGCTTTGTGGATGTGAGTGGAGGGGCAAATTTAAGAAGAGGGAGTGAGCGGGGAAATTAGAGAGAGAAGGGTGAGAGGGAAACTTGGAGGGGGAAGAGTGTGATGGTTGCTTTGAGACTGAGGGGTGAGAGGGGTGAATTGGTCAACTTGATGGGCACCCATGGTCGTTTGGACACCAGTTGAGTCCGTAGGCGATGCAGCGAACCTCAACAAGCAGGCTCCAAATGAGACAATGGCCACCTGAGTACGCCAGCAAAGCTCACGGTCGGAGGTGTGTCGCAAGGCCCAATATTGTAAGTAAATGCGACGAATATCATTTTGAAACACAACTTGCCATTGCTGCAGGTGCTGCACAGAATATGTACATTCTTTACGAGATAAGGTGAAAACAAACAACATTGTTCCTATTTCAATGGAGAAAAAAAAAAAACTTCAAAAGCTTTCAACTTCACTCACCTTGTGATACAAATCATATATTTGATGTGATAATGAACGATCTTCATCATTTCGTGTGAAACTCTAATTTTCTTTGTCCCAAATATACCGCTTTCTCCTTATTCAATAACAGAAACTTTCAAGCATTGTGTCCGTGTTTCTGTAAGGCCATGTACCTCGATATCCTTACAACGGGATGTCAGGTGTGCCAATCCGACCTCCGTCAGCCAACGGGATCTCCACATATCGAGCGA
>NW_028223986.1:0-3000 GCF_056783735.1 Eptatretus burgeri
ACCCACCCACCCCCCTCATTCATCGCTAATCGCTAATCGCTTGCAAAGCCAGCAGTTCCTTATGAACCAATGTTTGTAAGTCATGACGATGCAGTCCCTAGCGGTGTAATTTACCTTTTTCTTTTAACATCACAGCACGTCATTTATGAAAATAAAAGTACAAATTGACATTCAAGACAATGTTAAAGTCATAAATGAAAGTAAGTGTGCATATAAACTTCCATTGTTTTAGTTAAATCTGACAAAAGCTTCAAATGTATTATTTGTCTCGGAGAGTTCCGGTTCTTAATTTAATACTTTTATTTTTGTATGTACTTTATGAACGGCCCATACGGGGAATCAGAGCGAAGTTTGAAGGGCTATAAAATCGGAACGAGAGCAAATTTCAATAAAATGGCTCGTGTTGTTCTCGATAATAGTCCATAGTATCTGAATCACTAATAACATTTGATCTCTCTTGATAAATGAGGGAGGAGATACGATTTGAAATCGACGATTTTCGTAATTTTGACAGCCTCGTGACGTTGACCTCGACCTTGGACGACCTTGAAAGTTATATCGTTGTGCATGTCTAATCGACCTCTATCCATTCCACTATTGGTTATTTGTCTCCACTCGGTTTGATTGTGGACGGACGGACGTACGGACAGACTTCGAGACTGTTATTATGTCATCTCTACTGAGATGATAGAGATGACCTAATAATTTGAACTATATTTAGTAAAAACCCCATGAATTATGCTTTCATGTGCCATTTACAGTTTATAAACTACCATGTGTACATCAAAAGTTATGAAAGATCAAAGTTGCACAAGGACTTTATGGACACCCTGTATTGCTTGATAAACACTTTCTAAGTATGTAGATATACATTTTTTCCAATGGCACGATGTATATATTTACCAAAGGTCCAATCATGTCTATCACCTGTAATTGGAGGGAATAACCAATCAGTCTCACTGAATCAATTATTCCCAGATGCAGCTGGGATCATTTTCTAATCAACTATAACTCTGCCCTTTCAACCAAGGAAAGCTGCATAAGGCAACCAAGAAAAGCTACACAAGAGAAACCCATTGCTGTTTCAAACCCTACCTGGGTTCATCTACAGGTGCACAAATTTACAAGTTGCACATGCATGAGAACCCCAATGCTACACATGGAGGAACCTGTCTGCAGCTGTAGTGGAACCCGGGTATGGTTTGAAACGGAAAAGGGCTTTCTTTGTGCAGCTTTTATTGGTTAATGCAGCTTTCTTTGGCTGGAACAACAGAGTGGCAGTTAAAATTATACACAAGAGCATCGGTCCACCTTCGGTGGGCAATTTATAGCGATGATATTTCCACAAAGTGATTTTCTTTCTGGGACACACTGCACACCTGAAAATCATTTTAGGACATACTGTAATCATATTTTGCCTTGCTCGACCACACTAAAGTTTTTGTGATGTAAAACGCCAAATGATCAATTTATAAGTTGTCCCATTTATGATTATATATATATATATATATATATATATATATATATATATATATATATATATATATATATATATATATATATATATATATATACAGTATACATATATACATACACTGTACATTACTGTATATATCACAATCATGCCTGTTATGATGTCAAAGAGCATCATGATCACATCAGAAAGAGCATTACAAAGGATGCCAGAGAGCATCACGGTCCATGCCAGTTATGATTTCAGAAAGACCCCAATGATGATGAAGAGGCTTCATCTCCTTCAAATTCAAACTTCATTTCATTCCCTTATGGTGCTCACATAATTGCCGCCTCATCTTCTTTCACACCAAATGGGAATCCCTTCTCTGGTACGAGTTTACTGAAGAGTTGAGCCTTCTGTAGCTGAAGAACTTTCAACTGTAAAGTCAAAAGAGGAAAATTAAAAAGTTTGTGTACTTTTCAGTTGCCATCCAAGCATGTTAACCCAGCACTGCTGGATTACACTGACACCACATGGAGTTTATTAGTGTGTCTGAAAGATCAGACCTCAGCATTGACTGCACGCTGCAATGAGTTGGAAAGAGCTTGATCCTTCTCCTCCATCTTCCTTTGATTTTCCACTCTGGAAATAACATAAAGATAAATATGAATGACTGATACACACATTGAAAATCAAAATTGAAGCAATACCACAAGATTACAAAAATATCACGAAACAACATCAAATTTAAGAAGCAAATTTCTAGAAAATATCTTAAAACATTCACGACATTTAATTACAGGACCTCAAAATTTAGAGAAGAAAAAAAACTGATGGTTTATTGAATAAAGCTATTCATAGTTTATTATTATATTTATATGAATAAAGCTATTCATAGTTTATTGATGCCAAGTTATCATATACAGAAATTGTTCTACAATGAAACTTCATAAGTTGTTGCCTTGTTTTGCTGAGTGGAGTTGTGCAATTTTGAGAGAAACAACCCCACACCGTCCCACCCCCTTTGTGCTTCTCCAGCATCCTGCACCCTCTCCGCTTCCCGAGCATTCTGCCCCTCCATTCTCACCCCACATCCCATTCTACATCCTCCCACCTCCACCTCTCCATGTCCCCCCACATCCTCCCCTTTCCCATTCACTGCTAACAGCACTTCCTCCCCCATCCCCATCATCAAGGTCTTTGCTCCAATTTGACAGATCTCTCAATCTAAGCAGCCACTGGTAAACCTGAAATTATCTGTTTAACAGAATCCCACCTCCCACAGGATGTCCCCGATTCTCGCCCTGGGAATTGTCTTTTCCAGTTAAACAGGCCTGAACCCCATTCCGGTGACAGAGTTGCAGTTGATGTCAAGAGCTCCATTTCCCACTGGCTGTGTACTCACCTTCCCCCTCATAACCCCCAGGAATACCTTTGACTGTGCTTGTAGTCCTCTTATTACCTCAGTCACCGAAGGACGAACTGGTTAGATATTGGTGAAGATAAGGATCCGGATGTGATAATTGAAGTGATTCTTCACCATT
>NW_028223987.1:0-3000 GCF_056783735.1 Eptatretus burgeri
CGACAAACCGCTTTTAACCACGACAAACTGCGCTTTTAACCATGACAATCTGCGCTTTGAACTACTTCAAACCACGCTTTTAACTATGACAAACTGCGCTTTTAACCACATCAAACCAAGCGAATAACCATGACAATCTGCGCTTTTAACCACAACAAACAGCGCTTTTAACCATGACAAACTGCACTTTTAACCTGACAATCTGTGCTTTTCACCACTTAAAACCATGCTTTTAACCACATCAAACCATGACAAATTGTCCTTTTAAACACAACAAACTTCGCTTTTAACCATGACAATCTGCGCTTTTAACTACTTCAAACCACGCTTTTAACCATGACAATCTGCGCTTTTAACTACTTCAAACCACGCTTTTAACCATGACAAACTGCACTTTTAACCACTTCAAACCACGCTTTTAATCACATCAAACTGCGGTTTTAACCATGACAAACTGCGCTTTTAACCACAAGAAACTGCGCTTTTAACCACGACAAACTGCGCTTTTAACCATGACAATCTGTGCTTTTAACCACTTCAAACCACGCTTTTAACCATGACAAACTGCGCTTTTAACCACAACAAACTGCGCTTTTAACCACAACAAACTGCGCTTTTAACCACAACAAACTGCGCTTTTAACCACGCCAAACTGCGCTTTTAACCACGCCAAACTGCGCTTTTAACCACGCCAAACTGCGCTTTTAACCACGCCAAACTGCGCTTTTAACCACGCCAAACTGCGCTTTTAACCACGCCAAACTGCGCTTTTAACCACGCCAAACTGCGCTTTTAACCACGCCAAACTGCGCTTTTAACCACGCCAAACTGCGCTTTTAACCACGACAAACTGCGCTTTTAACCATGACAAACTGCGCTTTTAACCACGACAAACCGCTTTTAACCACGACAAACTGCGCTTTTTACCATGACAATCTGCGCTTTGAACTACTTCAAACCACGCTTTTAACTATGACATACTGCGCTTTTAACCACATCAAACCAAGCGAATAACCATGACAATCTGCTCTTTTAACCACAACAAACAGCGCTTTTCGCCATGACAAACTGCACTTTTACCCTGACAATCTGTGCTTTTAACCACTTAAAACCATGCTTTTAACCACATCAAACCTTGACAAATTGTCCTTTTAAACACAACAAACTGCGCTTTTAACCATGACAATCTGCGCTTTTAACTACTTCAAACCACGCTTTTAACCATGACAATCTGCGCTTTTAACAACTTCAAACCACGCTTTTAATCACATCAAACTGCGGTTTTAACCATGACAAACTGCACTTTTAACCACGACAAACTGTGCTTTTAACCACGACAAACTGCGCTTTTAACCATGACAATCTGTGCTTTTAACCATGACAAACTGCGCTTTTAACCACAACAAACTGCGCTTTTAACCACGCCAAACTGCGCTTTTAACCACGCCAAACTGCGCTTTTAACCACGCCAAACTGCGCTTTTAACCACGCCAAACTGCGCTTTTAACCACGCCAAACTGCGCTTTTAACCACGACAATCTGCGCTTTTAACCACGACAAACTGCGCTTTTAACCATGACAATCTGCGCTTTTAACCATGACAATCTGCGCTTTTAACCATGACAATCTGCGCTTTTAACCACAACAAACTGCGCTTTTAACCACGACAAACTGCGCTTTTAACCACGACAACCTGCACTTTTAACCACAACAAACTGTGCTTTTTACCACGACAAACTACGCTTATAACCATGACAACCTGTGCTTTTAACCACAACAAACTGTGCTTTTAACCATGACAAACCACGCTTTTCACCACGACAATCTGCGCTTTTAACCACAATAAACGGTGCTTTTTACCACTTCAAACCACGCTTTTAACCATAACAATCTGCGCTTTTAACCACGACAAACTGCTCTTTTAACCATGACAATCTGCGCTTTTAACCACATCAAACATCGCTCTTAACCACATCAAACCACGCTTTTAACCATGAAAAACTGCGCTTTTAACCACGACAAACTGTGCTTTTCACCATGACAAACTGTGCTTTTAACCACGACAACATGCGCTTTCAACCACAACAAACCATGCTTTTAACCACAACAAACCACGCTTTTAACCACATCAAACCACGACAAACTGTGCTTTTAAACACAACAAACCACGCTTTTAACCATGACAAACCACGCTTTTAACCATGACAAACCACGCTTTTAACCATGACAAACCACGCTTTTAACCATGACAAACCACGCTTTTAACCATGACAAACCGCGCTTTTAACCACAACAAACCACGCTTTTAACCATGACAAACCGCGCTTTTAACCACGACAAACTGCGCTTTCAACCATGATAAACTGTGCTTTTAACCATGACTAACCACGCTTTTAACCACAACAAACCACGCTTTTAACCACATCAAAGTATGACAAACTGTGCTTTTAACCACGACAACCTGAATGTTAAGCACGACACTTTGGGACGGCCGGCTTTGGTGTCACTTGTCGGTCCCATGATTGACGTGTTCGAGTTCATCTGACATTGTGAACTGAACCAATCGGACTGAACCCCCCCTTCCCAACCATCCCTCCCCCCTTCCCAACCATCCCTCCCCCCTGACCCCAAACTCCTCCCCCCCCCATTCCCTGTTCCCCATTGAGGGATCAATAAAAGTGATTTCTGATCCTTGTGATCAATACGATCCACGAGTTAAGCAGCAGGAATGGAAAACGATGATAATGATTATTTAATTAAACCACTCAAGGGTAATGAGGAGTTAGGTACTCGTAACTAGTTAACGATAAATCACTTCTTCCTCTTCGTCTTCACGGCAACCATGATCCTCCCTCTCTTGTGGGGTCGGACAGGGGATGATTGACCCAAGTTCTTCACGAACCAGCTGGCGAGGCCTGACGTTCCTCTCGTTTGACGAGTTAATGCAGGAATTTGTTTCGCGTGCCGGCGATAGCTCGCCTACTCTTCCCAAAGGACACC
>NW_028223989.1:0-3000 GCF_056783735.1 Eptatretus burgeri
GACCGACCGAGACCGAGAGAGACCGCGACCGAGACCGACCGAGAGAGAGAGAGACCGAGAGACCGAGACAGACCGAGAGAGAGAGAGACCGAGAGAGACCGAGAGAGACCGAGAGACCGAGACAGACCGAGAGACCGAGAGACCGAGAGAGAGAGAGAGACCGAGAGACCGAGAGACCGAGAGACCGAGACCGAGAGACCGAGAGACCGAGAGAGAGAGAGAGACCGAGAGACCGAGAGACAGAGACGGAGAGGGACCGAGAGAGACAGAGCCCGAGAGAGACCGAGAGACAGAGACCGAGACCGAGAGAGCCCGAGAGACAGAGACCGAGGGAGACCGAGAGAGACCGAGAGCCAGCGACCGAGATACCGAGACCGAGACAGACCGAGAGAGAGAGAGACCGAGAGAGACAGACCGAGAGAGAGAGAGACCGAGAGAGACCGAGACAGACCGAGAGAGAGAGAGACCGAGAGAGACCGAGAGAGACCGAGAGACCGAGACAGACCGAGAGACCGAGAGACCGAGAGAGAGAGAGACCGAGAGACCGAGAGACCGAGAGACCGAGACCGAGAGACCGAGACCGAGAGACCGAGAGACCGAGAGAGAGAGAGAGACCGAGAGACCGAGAGAGAGAGACCGAGAGACCGAGAGACCGAGACCGAGAGACCGAGAGAGAGAGACCGAGAGACCGAGAGACCGAGAGACCGAGAGACCGAGAGAGAGAGACCGAGAGACCGAGAGACCGAGACCGAGAGACCGAGACCGAGAGACCGAGACCGAGAGACCGAGAGAGAGAGACCGAGAGACCGAGAGACCGAGAGACCGAGACCGAGAGACCGAGAGACCGAGAGACCGAGAGACCGAGAGACAGAGACCGAGAGACCGAGACCGAGAGACCGAGACCGAGAGAGACCGAGACCGAGAGAGACCGAGAGACCGAGAGACCGAGACCGAGAGACCGAGAGAGACCGAGAGACCGAGACCGAGAGAGACCGAGAGACCGAGACCGAGAGAGACCGAGAGACAGAGACCGAGAGACCGAGAGACCGAGAGACCGAGAGACCGAGAGACCGAGAGACCGAGAGACAGAGACCGAGAGACCGAGACCGAGAGACCGAGAGACAGAGACCGAGAGACAGAGAGACAGAGACCGAGAGACAGAGAGCGAGAGACAGAGACCGAGAGAGAGCGAGAGAGAGAGACCGACAGACCGAGAGAGACAGAGACCGAGAGACAGACCGAGAGAGACAGAGACCGAGAGACAGACCGAGAGAGACAGAGACCGAGAGACAGACCGAGAGAGACAGAGACCGAGAGACAGACCGAGAGAGACAGAGACCGAGAGACAGACCGAGAGAGACAGAGACCGAGAGACACCGAGAGACCGAGAGACCGAGAGACAGAGACCGAGAGAGAGAGAGAGAGACCGAGAGAGAGAGAGAGAGACCGAGAGAGAGAGAGAGAGACCGAGAGAGAGACAGAGACCGAGAGACAGAGACCGAGAGACAGAGACCGAGAGACCGAGACCGAGAGACCGAGAGACCGAGACCGAGAGACCGAGAGACCGAGAGACCGAGAGACCGAGAGACAGAGACCGAGAGAGAGAGACCGAGAGACCGAGAGACAGAGACCGAGAGACCGAGAGACCGAGAGACAGAGACCGAGAGAGAGAGACCGAGAGACCGAGAGACAGAGACCGAGAGACAGAGACCGAGAGACAGAGACCGAGAGACCGAGAGAGAGAGACCGAGAGACCGAGAGAGAGAGACCGAGAGACCGAGAGAGAGAGACCGAGAGACCGAGAGACCGAGAGAGAGAGACCGAGAGACCGAGAGACCGAGACCGAGAGACCGAGAGACCGAGAGAGAGAGACCGAGAGAGAGAGACCGAGAGACCGAGAGACCGAGACCGAGAGACCGAGACCGAGAGACCGAGAGACAGAGACCGAGAGACAGAGACCGAGACCGAGAGACAGAGACCGAGACCGAGACCGAGAGACCGAGACCGAGAGACAGAGACCGAGAGACAGAGACCGAGAGACAGAGACCGAGAGACAGAGACCGAGAGACAGAGACCGAGAGACAGAGACCGAGAGACAGAGACCGAGAGACAGAGACCGAGAGACAGAGACCGAGAGACAGAGACCGAGAGACAGAGACCGAGAGACAGAGACCGAGAGAGACCGAGAGACAGAGACCGAGAGACAGAGACCGAGACCGAGAGACAGAGACAGAGACCGAGAGACAGAGACCGAGACCGAGAGACAGAGACCGAGAGACAGAGACCGAGAGACCGAGAGACCGAGACCGAGAGACAGAGACCGAGAGACAGAGACCGAGAGACAGAGACCGAGAGACCGAGAGACAGAGACCGAGAGACAGAGACCGAGAGACCGAGAGACAGAGACCGAGAGACAGAGAGACCGAGAGACAGAGACCGAGAGAGACCGAGAGAGACAGAGACCGAGAGAGACCGAGAGACAGAGACCGAGAGACAGAGACCGAGAGACAGAGACCGAGAGACAGAGACCGAGAGACAGAGACCGAGAGACAGAGACCGAGAGACAGAGACCGAGAGACAGAGACCGAGAGACCGAGAGACAGAGACCGAGAGACCGAGAGACCGAGAGACCGAGAGACCGAGAGACCGAGAGACAGAGAGACAGAGACCGAGAGACCGAGAGACCGAGAGACCGAGACCGAGAGACCGAGAGACAGAGACCGAGAGACAGAGACCGAGAGACAGAGACCGAGAGACAGAGGCACGGCACGGCAGGCACGGCACGGCAGGCACGGCAGCACGGTACGGCAGCCTGGCAGGCACGGCAGGCAGGCACGGCACGGCAGGCACGGCAGGCACGGCAGCACGGCAAGGCACGCAGGCACGGCAGGCACGGCAGGCACCGGCACGGCAGGTACCGCAGCAGCAGGCCCGCAGGCACGGCACGGCAGGCACGGCAGGCAGGCACGGCAGGCACGGCACGGCACGGCACGGCACCTA
>NW_028223991.1:0-3000 GCF_056783735.1 Eptatretus burgeri
AATGAATGGCAGATAGCCAGATAGCATGATAGTCGGATAGCGGATAGCGGGTCTTGAATTAGCCGATGATATGAATGTGAATGTAGCAGATAGCGGATAATGATAGTAATGCGGATATTAATGATAGTAATGAACTATTATGTAAATGTGAATGATAATGATAAATGGCGGATGATGATGATGATTAGGATATGTGAATGATGATGCTTGGATGATTAATGATGATATGGACGTGATGATGTGGATATTATTATTGATAATGTGGATATTAATAGTGTAGATAGTAATAGTAGTGGGGTGTGTGTGATCGTGGAATATTAAATGTGGGGATATTAAAATGTGGATATTAATCGCCGGATAATGTATAATGTGGATGATAATGTGAATGATAATTAGCGGATAATGTGGAATGATAAATGTGGATAATCGGATGATGATAATTATTGATAGTGTGAATGTGGATAATGTGGATAATGTAATGTAGGATAATGTGAATAATGTCTTGGATAATAATGTGAATGTGCAGATAATGTGGATAATGTGGTCGGATGTGAATAGCGGATAGCGGATGGGATAGCGAATATGGAATAGCAGATATTGAATAGTCGAATAGCGGAATAATAATAATAAAATGTGAATAATAATGCTTGAATGAATTAATATGTCGTCTTGGAATAATAATAAAAATGTGAATAGATGAAATGTGGAATAATAATAATGATGATGGCAGACCAATAATATTAAATGTAGACGTAATGTGGATATTAATGATAAATGAATAATGTCATGGATGAATGATTATTAGTAAATGTGAATATTAATGATGATATTAATGTGAATGATATTATTAGTGGCATATTAATGATGTGGATTAATGATTAATGTATGGAATGATTAATGATAAAATGTGGATATTATTAGTATGGATTAATCAGATAATAGTAATGTGGAATAATGTGGATAAATGGATAATAATGTATGGAATAATAATATAAATGTAATGAAATGTGAGCAAAATGGCGAGATAATATCTTGAATAATATTAATAATGTGAATGATAATTAATAATGTGAATGATATAATAATAGCGGATAATAATAATAATAGTGAATATTAATGTGAATAATAACGGATAATAATGTGAATGATAATAATAATAATAATGAATGTGCAGATAGTGAATAGCAGATGTGAATGATTAATGACAAATGTGAATAACCGGAATGAAATGTGAATAAGTAATGATAAATGTGAACATTATTAAAATGTAGACGATAATCTTGGATAATATTAATCGATGACCAATGTGTGATGAAGCGGATATTAATGATAAAATGTGGATATTAATGTGATAAATGTGGATATTAATGTATTAGTGGCGGATATTGATAATCGCGGATAGTAATGTGTGGTAGCGGACGGATGCTATTATTATTAATGTGTGTGTGTTAGTGAATATTAAATAGCGGATAATTAATGTGACCCATTATGTGGCAATGTGGATAGTAATGTAGGATAATTAATATTAATGTGGATAATGTGTGTGTCATGTCTTGAGATAATATGTAGATAATAATATAATAATAATGTAGACAATAATAGCGAATGAATAATGTGATGTATAATAATGTGAGATAGACCAATAATGACAATGTGTCTTGGAATAATGTCGACGTATGTGAATATGTGTTAAATATGTGAATAATAAGGCAGTAATGTGAATAATTAATGTGTGAATAATAATAACAATACATGTATTAATGTGCAGATAATAATGTGTGTGTGTGTAATAATAATAATAATAATAATAATGAATAATAATAATAATAATAATATTAATAATAATAATAATATTAATAATAATAATAATAATAATATTAATGTGTGTGTGAATAATAATAATGAATGTGTGTGGAATGAATAATAATTAATGTGCAGATGACGTAATATTATTAATGATATTAATGATAAAAGATAATAATAATATTAATAATGATAATATTAATGTGTGAATGATATAATATTAATAATGGACCAATGTGTAAGATAGTAATATGTGTGTGTGTGTGTGTATGTGTGTGTGTGTGTGTGTGTGTGTGTGTGTGTGTGTGTGTGTGTGTGAATGTGTGATGTGTGTGTGTGTGAATATGTGTGTGTGAATGTGTGAATAATGTGTGTGTGTGTGATAATGTGTGTGTGTGTGTGTGTGTGTGTGTGTGTGTGTGTGTGTGTGTGTGTGAATATGAATGTGAATATATGAATAGTGTGAATAATGAATAATAGGAATGGCAGATAGCGAATAATGTGAATATTGAATGAATAGCCAGAATAATGAATGAATGAATATTAATAATGAATGTGAATAGCAGAATATGAATAATGAATAGATAATATGAATAACAGATCTTGGAATAGCGGAATATATGAATAATGTAGATAATGTAATGGAATAATAATGTGAATGAATATGAATAATATTAATGTGTGAATAATGATAATGTGAATAATGTGAATAATAAATGTGTGAATAATAAATGTGAATATGAATGTCTCTGAATAATAATGTCTCGCTCTCGCTCTCGCTCTCGCTCTCGCTCTCGCTCTCGCTCTCGCTCTCGCTCTCGCTCTCGCTCTCGCTCTCTCTCCTCTCGCTCTCTCTCCTCTCGCTCTCTCTCCTCTCGCTCTCTCTCCTCTCGCTCTCGCTCTCTCTCCTCTCGCTCTCTCTCCTCTCGCTCTCTCTCTCCTCTCGCTCTCTCTCCTCTCGCTCTCTCTCCTCTCGCTCTCTCTCCTCTCGCTCTCTCTCCTCTCGCTCTCTCGCTCTCTCGCTCTCTCTCCTCTCGCTCTCTCGCTCTCTCTCCTCTCGCTCTCTCGCTCTCTCCTCTCTCTGGTTTCAGGCTTCTCGTACTACATGTGGGAGAAGGACACGATGGCTAAATCAACAGAGTATGGCCTTTTAAATTGGAAACTTTGCGTCATGACATCAGTGCTGATTAAACTGAT
>NW_028223993.1:0-3000 GCF_056783735.1 Eptatretus burgeri
TATATATATATTGTGATAAATCGCTTAATCTCACCAAGTCATTCGCGTCAGTCGGGCTTGGATAATTTTTTAATTTATAAACATTTTTCATGTTAATATTTTTGGTTATATTATATTTATGTTGTTCAGCCTGTGCCTTTGTGTAATAATTTGATAAATCAATCTCCAGTTCTTGAGATACACCAAAGATAGAACCATCTTTACCAACATAAGTCATTTATATTAGATTAAAAATAATATCATAAAATTTTTTATTTTTGTTGAGTTGAAATAACACATATAGACATAATTGACCACAACACTTGGAATTTAATTCTTGGACTTGAAATGTTTGATAAACACCATTCTGTAAGAATTTTATGACTTCAACAGGTGGTGGAAGACCAAAACTATCAAAATAATATTTGTCTTGACTATTAAAAATACAAACCCAATGAGAACCGTTCCCATTATTATCTTCTAAGTTCATAATAATATTCTTTGTATGTTTCGGCACATTTGTTAATTCATCTCTCATACAAATAACCACATTATGAATTTTTAATTTCTTACAATATTTAACAAGTTGTAAATTTGATGTTGTATTCTTTCCAAATTCTTTCAACCACTCATCAATGCTCATTTTTTTATTAGAAAGATATAATCTATTACCTCTTTTCGTTAATTTTACACCTGCTTGTGCTATAGAAGAAAGCATATCTCCAACTAACAATCTCGCTTTATCAGGCAGACCTTCAAGTTTTTCAGCAAAATCTACAATTACACCACTTCCACTAATTTGTTTCTCCAACTCTTTGTTATGTCTTTCCAATTCTTTTTGAGCCTGGAGTTGAGCCTTCCTTTCGTTGGCAGTTTTCACCGCTGTTGAAATACCACCCGTCAATGCTCCAACCGCACTTAAACCAGCAAATAAAGGAATTAGAAATGGGAGAAATCCTCCACTCGTCTCTCTTATTAAATATTTTTTCAACATTGGTTTTGTCATTTTAATTTTAAGTGAGCCAGTGTCATTCAAGATTTTAACCTGTTCTCTTGTGAGCAAAACATCAATTCTTACTGCTCCTTTTCTCTGAATTGTATTAACGTTAATCGTACAAGGCTTTTGATTTTGAACACAAGATGATCGTTTATGAAGATTGATTTGATTAACATATACCCCAGTTGGTACTTTGCCACTCATTTATTTAACAAAAAATTATGTGAGACTAATCATCACACCATTATCTGGATTAATCTGCAATTCTGTTTCTTCCAAAAGCAAACAATATGTATCAACTTCTTCACTCTCTCCTCTTTCAATGTATAGGGAAGTATCCACTCGATTAGACTTTATAGTTTCCTTTTGAGCGCTCAGGTCAAACGCATAGATTGTATACAAACTTTTAAATGCTGTCATATCCAAAATAGGTTCTTTATTTCCATTACTTTCACACACCTTTTGGTAAAACTTGTATGCTTCAGCAAAATCATTTTTTTCCCAATTAATTTCCAATCTATCTCGTGGATAAAATGTTCCATCTGGAGAAACGTGAAGTTGTTTCACCTTAGCATTATCACTCAATGCATTATTCTTATCAGTCACAGTATCACCATCTGGCTTTTTAAAAATCATCCACAGATATCGTGGCTTTCCTTCCAGAACACCCAAATTCCACGTGTAAGAAGTTTGGTTGAGTTTAACGTGTTGACATCTTCTTTTGAGGTATGATACACTGAGTGGTTTCTTTGAGTTAAGTCTTCGATTCAACATCTCTTCTGTTTTAAGATTAGGAGTATATTCACTGATATACCAACTCATCTCCTCAATTACAAGTTTATTCTGATCACCAAAAGCATTACCAACACCAAAAAGCAATCGATTTTCATTATCATTCCTTTGTAGTTGAAATCTAATTTTAAGACCATACAGAACTTTATCATGATCACAAAATCCAAATATACCTTTAAGAGGAACTGCCACAGTAAAACTATTTTCTGCTTTTGTATCATCATTTTACATTCCTTTCCTTTGAGTATATCCAGGGTCTGTGTTTGTTCCCGTTGACATATCAGGAATAAAACCTTCGACAGACCCCTTTCCCATTCTATCACTGAATGTATAGAGTGTAAATTTCATCATTTCAGATACAGCAGAGACATAATCAACCGCTTCAACTTCTTGTGTTCCAATATACAAACGCACACTATCAAACATTTTCCAGAAGAAATCATTTACAAGTGTAGCGTTTGTGTTATTCCCAGCTTTAGTGAATTTTAATTTACACAACAAGAAACTTTCGGAGAGATTCAAATAGGTTTGTTGATTATTTATTTCAAAACTTTTTGTACCATTCGTATTCCAGTCTGTTCCAGTTATTGCATTTACCTTGAAGTAATCTTCTTTTTTAGTGGAGTTTGAGATAATAATAGTATCATCCAAATCATAGATACTATCAATTGCTTCTATACTTGTATTTATTTAGGAAAAAAGATGTTTAAACTTTTGAAACCCTGATCCAAGTATTTGAATTATTTTCTGTCGTTCTTGGGGGGACAACTGAGTTTTGCCTTTCTTAATTTCTTTTATTGCTTGTAATTTATGAGATTCCTTCTGGGCATCTTTTATGCTCTTTACAGCACCTGCTGCATTTCCCACAGCAGAAGCAGTTGAACCAATTAGATCTTTATGTTTAAGAATAGTTGAACCAATACCCATTAGAGTATCAATTATCCCATCTCCTCTAAATTGATGTCCAACACCCCTTTGTCTCTTAGGTTTATAGTATCCTCTACCAAGATACATTTCTTCACCCTTGTAGTATGGGGAAAGGAACATCCCATCCCCTGTAATTATTTTATATTTTCCCAACTCATGTTTCCTCACAATAACCATCGTATTTATTTATTGGAAAACTTCACGTAGGTGAATTCTGATGGATATAACTTCTCCATTAAAAGAAATCACATGATTATCTTGGTCGGTTATCCTAAAATTTACTCTGTGTATGGTTTTTCCTGACA
>NW_028223994.1:0-3000 GCF_056783735.1 Eptatretus burgeri
TATATCTTGCTTATTTGGCATTTTTCATCTGGCCAAGAATCTCTCACCATCTCAGTCATATCTGGCATTAATTGGCCATATGTTCGATCCATTAATCTAATCCATTTTTTGTCAACTATCCGAGTCCAATCCTTGTGCTTACTCCACCAGCACAGCACCCTCCTGACGGGCGATCTTGTTCCAAGCATGCAATGCCTTCTGACTGATGCATACCTTGATTTGGGCAGTGTAAAACCAACTGAGAGAAATGTATAGCCTCCCCCCCCCCCCAACCCCAGGTTACATGCATGAAGCAAAAACATACCTACTGCTTATTATTCAAGACATCTCACTGTACTGGAAAATGTGGGGACAGGAATACTGGACTATAAATGGTGGAGACTTGTAATACCCTCCCACGCCTGGAGGAGGCGCTACAGGATACACATTGAACATTGAGAATTTGCGTCCTCGCCAACCTCCCAAAGACCACCGGCAAGGATAAAAACAACCCCATACATTAATTGGGGTCATGGTGATCCTCTGTAGCAAGTCTGAATGTAATTGGCACAGAACTGTTGGAGGAGAAGCACGACAAACAAGCCCACAAACAAACACACAAACCATCCATCTATCAGGACCATACTCTGTGCAGAGCATTGGTGCTGCCTAAGCAGTCTCCTTGGCTATTGGGGACAATCCTGGACGGGTCACCACTCCGACACAGGATACCAGCATGCTGGCACTCATTTTGCTGACCTCGGAAGGATGACAGGCTGAGTTAACCCCACCTGGTATGAATTCAACAACTGAGCAGGATTTGAACTCAGGACCCGAGGATCCCAAGCCCACCAACCCAACCATTAAGCCAACACCAGGCATAAATACACAAACACTGTTGCGTGAATTATAATGAGGAGGATTCTGTTGCCACATTTTTTGATCCCTGCTGCTGAACTGTTTCTTTGTACCAATCTAATTCCACATTTTTCATTTCTTCATATTAAATGATTGATTGATTGATAATAAATGGTGTATTGCAATGTTATCTGCAATCTTTTTCTTCTGAGTGCCTCTTTTTTTTTCTTTTTTGCCTGCACATCTCGTATCCACGTGTTCTCTTGTTTGTCATTGTTCTATTGGTGAACCTCCGTCCTCTCTTATTTCGCTCACACCCGACCTCAATTTGTTTACTTGTATAAAAATAGGACCACGAGACCTGTAGCTTATCTGGTCCCTGGCCTAATGTTGTCACCCTCCCTAATTTGGTAGAATTCTGACTGACGAGTCTGGAGAGGAAGGTTTTTGAAGGAATTTACCCGATTTTCCAAAACAATTACCAAGTTGGCCGTTTTGACACACTTCCGGTAACGTGATCGGCATGAGTTCAGCAATTTAACATCCCCACCTTGGCCTGATATTGCAACCCTTTCTCAAAAATTCCCCCCTCACCTTTCTCCCTCAACTCTCCCCACTCACCCTTCTCCCACCATTCACCCCCCCTCACTCCCCCTTCTCAAAGTTGCCCCTCCTCACCCATAAAGCTGCCTGCTTCCCCTGCCCTCTCACCTCCATCTCATCACTCCACCTCCATCTCATCACTCCAGCTCCTCAAGTGCCTTCTGCCCCCTCTCGTGCCCCCCTCTCCCCCAGCACCACAGAGCCTTTTCTCCTCCTCATCTGGCCCCCTCCCCGAGCTATTCTGCAATCCTCCACACTCATTCAACAACTCTCCTGACGTACCTCCCTCCTCTCTTTCTGACCCTCCCCCTCCCCACAAAGCCTCCTCCCCTCCCTCTTCATTAACAGTGTGGACCTCAAATATCCAGAGCCTTTGCTCCAACCTTACAGATCTTTCCATACAGGTTGCCACTGACAAACCAGACATTATCTGCCTAATAGAAACTTTCCTCCCTCACGACGTCTCCGACTCTCAAGTATCTCTCCCGGTTACTCTCTCCTCCGGTTTGACAGACCTGAGCCTCGTCCTGGTGGAGGAGTTGCTCTCTTCATCAAAGACTGTATTCCTCACTCTGCATGCACTGCCCTCACTCCCCCACACCCCCAGGAATACCTGTGGCTACAGCTTCTCCTCCACTCCTACCTCATGTTTGTATGTAGACTGTACCGTCCACCAAACAGTGATGACTCCATTTACACTTCACTATCCAAAAACATGGACCAACTTCTATCTTCTCATCCAAACTCTCTCTTCCTCATATGTGGCAACTTCAATTGTCATCATGCCAGTTGGCTAGGTGTGGGTAACTCTATCACCTGTCATGGCACCTCAGCAAATGCTTTCTGCGACTCATTGGGACTGACTCAATCGGTCAACTTCCCGACCCGGATCTCAACCAATGGTACTCCATCTCTTCTGGATCTGATTTTGACAAATTTCCCTGACAATATCTGCTGCTCTTCCCCCGCTCCAATCGGTTCTTCTGACCATGTCCTTGTCAAAGTGGACATCTCTCTGGCTATTATCAGAGAACCACCTCAGTGCCGTCGAGACATGCATTTCACTCAAGCCAACTGGCAGGGTCTCCAAGCAGCTTCTCAGACCAGTCTCCCATCGCGACTTTCTCCAACATCAACTCATCCTGGGAATTCTTTCAAAGAAACTTGCTCTCCCTCATGCACAGATTTATCCCCTCTCGTGTTCAGTGGTCCTACCCTTCCTCCCACCCATGGTTTACTGATGCTTGTGGTGAGGCAGCTGTCCTGAAACAACTTGCCTTTGCCTCATAGAAAGCAAACCCAACTGAGGGTAATCTCCGTTCCTTCCATAAAGCTCGGAACAAGTGTGTTTCTACCCTCAGGAGAGCCAGAAAACATTTTTGAGCTTAAGTCTGAACTCTCAAACGTCTCTCCCTCCTCCAAATCCTGGTGGCATCCAATCAAATCTGTTTCTGGTGTATGTTCCCCCTCCATCCCCTCCCTTACCTCAAATGGCCGCACTGCTGATACTGCACGTGAAAAGGCTGAATGCGTCAACTCGGCGTTTTCATCGAAATCTTG
>NW_028223996.1:0-3000 GCF_056783735.1 Eptatretus burgeri
TATTTTTTTGTTGTTTTTATTTTTACTCCCCCACTATAAATCGTCCCCTAACCCCCTTTATCGTCTTTGTTCGGCTAACCTATCCTGTCACCTAGCCTACTCCTAACCCCTACATTCCCTTCCCGGAGGGGAATAAGGGAGAGCTAACGTCCTGTGTCGAGGCCCAACGAAGCCTCAGAATGGCCTCCCCAGACTTCAGCGATCTAACCCAAAGTGGGTCCAGCGGCCCACAACGAGAGCGAGGGGATGGATGGTGCGGAGGGGTACACTTCCTAATCTACCCTATCCATTTAACAGTTAAACTACCCCGGGGCTTTCAACAAGCGCCTCTCGCTTAAACTATTGGTTCTAACAACCCAGATTCCCGTCGCCTATGTTGGTGTCCTCACAATTTCGGGCCTCGCCCCCCAATTTTCTCTCCGTGCCCTCACACGGTCTCCTGGCTGGGACACGTGGCTCCCTTTGGCAGGCACGACCCTCTGCCGATTCTCCCGCTATGGCACCCCCGGGCACTACACTGCCTCCGAGCCTACCAGCTCCCTAACACCGGGGAGTGCCCCCCATGGCACCTCCCCTGAAACGCACACGTGGCAGGCCGGCCTCCCGGGCCCCTTTCCGAGGGTCACCCGTGCCCACAACACTGCCCACGCGGCTAATGGCGCCCCGGGCCCCCGCACCAAGCAGGCGCACCCGTGCCCACTACTCTATCCCGGCCCCCATGGGCCCATGGCCTACCACGGCCGACTAGCCTGGTGCCCGGGGTACCCACTCAGCGATACTCACCTTTCGCAGCCACGCTCCCAAGCCCGTCAACAGGGCTCCTGCACCCCTCCAAATGGGTCTCGAGCCTACTTTCCCACCAACAACAAAACGACCTCCATTTTTCAATTTGACTAACCCCCTAACTCACTTTATACTGACCCCGGGGTCCCTTGGGCGGGAGTCACTCCTCCCCCCAATCACTCATCGCACCATGCATTCCCCATTCACTCCATACACACAGACCCGCTGGCCTCACTCACTCACCAAGCACATGCTTCCACTTCACTCACAAACTCTTCAACACACACACCACTGAACTCTGCCATCCTTCTATCTGCACCCCCTAACTAACTCGTGCTCCCACGTCGTCCCTTACACTATAGCACATTCCTTTTAACACTACGTACCTAAGCTACGTCCCCTCTACACATTCACAAGTCTGTCCATGTCCTCAAATAATTCCATTAATCAATTTCCCAGGGGGGGATTTCCTCCCTTCCTACTGGGCTCGTGAACTCGTTGCAAGGCTCTGAGAGCCCTGCGCCTCTGCGGGAGCGGCTGTTCCAGCACCGACTCCTCCGGCAAGACATATCCATGAGGGCGTAAGGTCGCCCTTGTAAGGCCTCAGGCGGTCCGCGTGGACGATCCGAGGGAGGGCTCGTGGTCCCATTTTAATTTTTAGGACCACGTCACTGACTTGCGCCAGGACGACCCCCGGGCCCTGCCAAGGTGAGGTGAGCTTCGGGCATCTGCCCTTCCTTCGCCGGGGGTTAAAGAACCAAATCTTTGCCCCCGGTGGGTATTTGCTCACCTGGCTCCGGTGGTCGTACCTGCGCTTCATCTTTATGCCCGCCTGTTGGAGCTGGTGTCATGCGAAGGCGTGGACCTTCTCCAAGCCTTCCTCCAACCGACGGGCATAGCCCTCCCCCGGGGGCCTATCAAGCCGCTCAGGCGTCGGACCGCACAATAAATCGACGGGGCTTCTCAGCTCCCGTCCATACATCAACAGCGCCGGACTACATGCGGTAGACCCGTGCTGGGACGCGCGATAGGCCATCAGGAGGTACGAGTAGGGTAAGAATACTGATTCTGGCTCACTTTTCCCCATGTAAATGAATGGGGGATTTTCAGCGATTTATATTTTTTTTCCCTAAAAATAAATCCCCTTTTTATCCCAAGGTATATTTATTTGTCTCCCCTTTTAACTTGGAGGTTGAACCTCATTGAATTGAACACCTGGGGGTTGAACAGCTCACTCATTGAACCTATAAAGATTTGTTCATTCTCAAATTCCTTCAATAGTTTAATTTTCTTTGCACAATAATCTTCATCTAAAATATTGACAAACAAAACATTTGAATCTTTATATTTTTTAAGATACCCCATTTGTGCCATTACGAAATGATAAACTTCTCTTAATGCTCTTGTTTGACCACCTCCTGAGCCACAGGTTATTTTTTGTTAAGCCCCGCCCACTTTTCTTTAAGCCCCGCCCACTTTTGTTAAGCCCGCCCACTTTTCATAAGGTAATTTTTCTAAGCCACGCCCACTTTTCCTAAGCTCCGCCCACTTTTGCTAAGCTCCGCCCACTTTTCATAAGGTATTTTTTCTAAGCCACGCCCACTTTTCCTAAGCTCCGCCCACTTTTGCTAAGCTCCGCCCACTTTTCATGAGGTATTTTTTCTAAGCCACGCCCACTTTACCTAAGCCCCGCCCACTTTTGCTAAGCTCCGCCCACTTTTCATAAGGTATTTTTTCTAAGCCACGCCCACTTTTCCTAAGCTCCGCCTACTTTTGCTAAGCCCCGCCCACTCTTACATCATTTCCAGTTCATCTCTGACTCACAAAGAAATCACTAGAAAATTACAGGATGTTATGGTTTTGAAAAATTTCCCAATGAAGGCTTGCCTAGGCTTGCCCAGGGAATTTCCAAAGGAAACCACACCCACCAGTCTTTCTCTATAAAAGCTTCAAACCCAGGCTCCATTTTAAACATTTGTTCTTGCTGGCAATGGTGTTCTGTGTGCTTGTCTCAAACTCTCTGTCTTCTATGGAACTAAACCTTCAAGTTGATGAACTGGATTCAAACCTCTTATCTATTGAGGTAAGATTTTTTATTTTCCTATTTTCAAACTTTGATTGAAGCATACTCATTTAATAATTAAATAACTTAATTAATACATTATTATTTTCTCTCACAGGAAATTGTATCTGAAAATACTGCTTTTGCTACAACTT
>NW_028223998.1:0-2960 GCF_056783735.1 Eptatretus burgeri
TTTTTTTTTTTTTTTTTTGGCATTTCAACATGCACGTCGATCTAGTTTAGTTTATTCAATCGTGGTTCACGAGAGTCTGATAGCCTGGTGTTGGCGCAGTGGTAAGGGCAGTGGCTTGGGACCCAAGAGGTCCTGAGTTCAAGCCCCGTTGGGACACTGAATTAATATATGTATGTATATGTATATATATATATATATATATATATATATATATATATATATATATATATATATATATATATGTATATATATATATATATATATATATATATATATATATATATATAATGTGTATATATATATATATATATATATATATATATATATATATATATATATATATATATATATGTGTATCTATATGTATATATATAAATATATATATAAACCAAGTCAAAAACACCAGGGGGTTGACACAGCCTGCCATCCTTCCGAGGTCGGCGAAATGAGCACCAGTTGTACTGGGCCCGGTGTATGCCCGGTTAGAATAGGTGTACCATATCCCTGTGTGTCGTAAGAGGCGACCAGGGTTGCGTCAGGAAGGGCATCCGGCGTAAAAACCTATGCCAAATCATTATGCGGACAACAAAACGAATTTCCATACCGGATCGGTCGAGGCCCGGGTTACCAACGACCGCCACCGGTACCGGTGGTCAGCAGGGTACCAGTGGAAATTGTGCTACTGCTGGGCGAAGGAGGAGAAGGAGACGGGGGAAGGCGAGTCCGGAGGCAGTGGGAGAGGGGGAAGGGTAGAAGTGTGGAGGTGAGAGTTGGAACTCTGAATGTTGGGACGATGACTGGCAAAGGGCGAGAGTTGGCTGATATGATGGAGAGAAGAAAGGTGGACATACTGTGTGTACAAGAGACCAAGTGGATGGGGAGTAAGGCGAGGAGCATTGGAGGTGGTTTCAAACTGTTCTACCATGGTGTGGATGGGAGGAGAAATGGTGTCGGGATAATCCTGAAGGAAGATCATGTCAAGAGGGTATTGGAGGTGAGGAGGGTGTCTGACCGAGTGATGAGTGTGAAGTTGGAAATTGAAGGGGTGATGATGAATGTCATCAGTGCATATGCCCCACATATGGGGTGTGAGATGGAATATAAAGAAGATTTCTGGAGTGAGTTAGATGAAGTGGTGGAGAGTGTATCCAAGGATGAAAGAGTGGTGATTGGAGCAGATTTCAATGGACATGTTGGGGAAGGGAATAAAGAGGATGAGGAGGTGATGGGGAGGTACGGTCTCAACAAGAGAAATGTGGAAGGGCAAATGGTGGTAGAGTCTGCAAAAAGAATGGAAATGGCAGTGGTAAACACGTATTTCAAGAAGAAGGAGGAACACAGGGTGACATACAAGAGTGGAGGAAAGTGCACACAGGTGGATTACATCTTAAGTAGGAGATGCAACCTGAAAGAGATTAGTGACTGTAAGGTTGTGGCAGGGGAGAGTGTAGCTCGACAGCATCGATTGGTGGTCTGTAGGATGACTTTAGAGGTGAGGTTGAGGAAGAGAGTGAGGGCTGAACCAAGGACCAGATGGTGGAAGCTGAAGGAGGAAGACTGTTGCGTGAAATTTAGGGAGGAGGTGAGACAGGCGTTGGATGGTGGTAAAGATGGGTGGGATGATTGGGCAACGACAGCAGAAGTTGTGAGGGAGATAGCTAGGAAGGTACTTGGTGTGACATCTGGACAGAGGAAGGAAGATAAGGAGACTTGGTGGTGGAATGAGGAAGTACAGGAAAGTATAAGGAAGAAGGGGTTGGCTAAAAAGAAGTGGGATAGTCAGAGAGATGAAGAAAGTCGGCAGGAGTACAAGGAGTGGCGTCGAAAAGCAAAAGAGAGGTGGCAAAGGCCAAGGAAAAGGCATATGACGAGCTGTATGAGAAGTTGGATACAAAAAGAAGGGGAAAAGGATTTGTACCGATTGGCAAGACCAAGGGACCGTGCTGGGAAGGAAGAGCTGCAGGAAGGGGTGAGAAAGGACGCAAATAGGAATGTGCTGAGGAGCGAGGAGAGTGTGTTGAGAAGGTGGAAGGAGTACTTTGAGGAGCTGATGAATGAAGAAAATGAGAGAGAGAGAAGGTTGGAAGAGGTGGAGATAGTGAATCTGGAAGTGGGGTGGATCAGTAAGGATGAAGTGAGGACTGCTATGAAGAAGATGAAAAGTGGAAAGGTGGTTGGCCCAGATGGAATACCAGTGGAGGCATGGAAGTGCTTAGGAGAGATGGCAGTGGGGTTGTTAACCAGATTGTTTAATAAAGTCTTGGAAAGTGAGAGGATGCCGGAGGAGTGGAGATTAAGTGTACTGATTCCGATTTTCAAGAATATGGGTGATGTGCAGAGCTGTGGAAATTACAGAGGGATAAAGTTGTTAAGCCACACCATGAAGTTGTGGGAAAGAGTAGTGGAAGCTCGGTTGAGAGGAGAGGTGACGATCTGTGAGCAGCAATATGGGTTTATGCCAGGAAAGAGCACCACTGATGCGATGTTTGCTTTGAGAATGTTGATGGAGAAGTATAGGGAAGGCCAGAAAGAGTTACATTGTGTGTTTGTGGATTTAGAGAAAGCTTATGATAGGGTGCCAAGAGAGGAATTGTGGCATTGTATGAGGAAGTCGGGAGTGGTGGAGAAGTATGTGAGGATCGTGCAGGATATGTATGAGGACAGTGTGACAGCGGTGAGGTGTGCGGTAGGAATGACGGACCGGTTTAAGGTTAAAGTGGGATTGCACCAAGGATCGACTCTGAGCCCTTTCCTGTTTGCAATGGTGATGGACAGGTTGACGGACGAGATCAGACTGGAGTCTCCATGGACCATGATGTTCAAGCGGATGACATCATGATCTGTAGGGAGAGTAGGGAGCAGGCTGAATCGAGCCTTGAGAGGTGGAGGTACGCACTGGAGAGAAGGGGAATGTTAGTCAGTAGGAGAAAGACGGAGTACATGTGCGTAAATGAGAGGGA
>NW_028224001.1:0-2927 GCF_056783735.1 Eptatretus burgeri
CCATACTGTACTGAATGTTTGAAGGTTTACAGTGAGTTAAGTACAATACAATATAATACAATGAGAACATTTGCTAAATGTTTGAAGTGCTCAACACCACAGCAGTTGTTGTAATCCATGGGTGAGGTATACATTGCTGTCTTGTCCTGGATGTGGTTGATGTATGGGTACAAGCTCCACTACGATCCTTAGCTCAAAGTCTAAATAATCTCTTTGAAAGAGCTTAGCTTAGTTCTGTCAAAAAGGGTGTTATGTACGAGCAAGTCCTAATGTGACCGTGTAACAAACCCCAAAGGGGCTCAATCCGATTGATATCTGAAGGCCACGGTGACCGAAGCAAATGTATCATCCTTGTCACGTTGCCTGCATCGGTGTTGGACCACATGAGCCCAATGGAGACACATCTGTGAATTCCTACAATGCATCCAATGCGTTGGCAGTCATACTCGGGTGTTTCATCTTACATGGTGTTTCTTTATTGCAGGTAGACAGCTGAGTAGATCTTTCTGATTACCGAGAAATCTTTATTTATTTATCTTGTGTTAAACGTTTGTATCTTGCTCCTGATGGTGATCAGTTATTGAAGTATTCCTTGAGTAAACCGTTACAAGGTGGTCACACATTTTCTCAGTTCCACCCTAAGCCCTTCTGCAAATGCCATCAATGTACGTTACAATGGAGTTTGAAAATGTAATCTTTTCTAATTGTAAACCATTATACTCAACAAAAGGTAACAACAGCTGGTTTTCAGAAGTAGAAGACAACAATTCATCAGGGAAACCTGAAAACGGCTTCAAGTGAAGGGTCACATGAGGTGTTAAAGCTTTGCGCGCTTTCAGCAAAGGCCAACCATTAAACACTCAGTAATTCCTCGGCTTTCTCTCCAAACCACTGACCTAACCAGGAGGGCATGCCCTCCAACCCGACCTGTGCCAAGCCCTTCGGTCCTATTAGTTTGTAATCAGTTCCATCCCTCGTGTGGCAACATTTCCCTCCACCCTCCCCCCACCCAACTACCCCAAATCGTGCCCCTTCCCTCCCCCCCCCAACAAACTACTCCAACTTCTGCCTAACTTCCTACCACCCCCTCCTCCCCATTTCTCTTCTTCTTTCTACAATAATATATCGTTTGCTTCATTCAGGTCAATTATTGCCTTTAGTGTGACACAACATCAAACCCCTCAACTTGTCCCACTTTCTTGTTCTAAAACTGAACAGTATTCCTTAGTTGTTTTTTTTTTTTTGTTCTTGCAATCTTAACCCCTTCATTGCATTGCGATACATGTCATTCATGGTCTAAGAGTCAAATGCTTATTGACATGTATGCATGTAGATGTCCAAAACGGACTGTAATACAAAGAAGGCCAACCTTCTGTCTGCTTGCCATGCACAGCATGGATTAAGGTTGGCATTTAAGTAAATTTTTACAAGCATTATGTTGCCTTTATTCAATAAGCATTCGAGCCATTCAATAAGTTCGAGGAACGACATACTGTACTCACAATAGTGGAAGACATGCCAAGGTTTTCATATCTCAATATAGACTATATATAAAGATGATTCCTCGGTTTTCTGACCGAGACAAATGATGTGACAATACCAGCACAACCACGTCGTAACTGCAGCACCAGAATGGCCTCTTACAGTGAAATGACGCAAAAATCAAATGCTGACATCAAGCAGCTGAAAAGCAAGGTTTGTCTACTAACTAGTTTCGACCTTATTTGGGCTCATCAGGGCAACACATCACTGTTCTCAGGGTGTAGGGACTTCAATGTCCATCGGCATGTGAAATTACCATGCTTTTCCATTCTCGGGTCACTCACCTGCATTTATTTTTTCATTTATTTGTTTTAATTTATTTATATTTTCATTTATGAACATTTTCTGATGGTTCTATGATTTTTTTTCCCCCAGTGTATAGACTTTGATGTCCATCAGCATGCAAAATTTCAGCTTTCCACATCACCCAGAAGGAACCGAGCATTAATATCAGTCAGTAAGTGGTAAGAATGAGCTTTATATATTCGATGTATGTATATGTGACATCCATGCAAGCACACATATATATATATATATATATATATATATATATATATATATATATATATATATATATATATATATATATATATATATATATATATATCGTCTTCTTCTTTCGGCTGCTCCCGTTAGGGGGTTGCCACAGCGGATCATCCGTATGATCCGCATCGTGATTTGGCACATGTTTTATGCCGGATGCCCTTCCAGACGCAACCCTGGTCGCCTCTTACGACACAGGGATATATATATATATATATATATATATATATATATATATATATATATATATATATATATATATATGTATATGCACATATGTATTTATGTATGTATATATATATATATATACATATATATGTATATATACATATATATGTATATATATATAAATATAAATATATTATCCCTGTGTTGTAAGAGGCGACCAGGGTTGCGTCAGGAAGGGCATCCGGCGTAAAACCTGTGCCAAATCATTGTGCGGATCATAACGGATGATCCGCTATGGCGACCCCGAATGGCAGGAGCAGAAAGAAGAAGATATATATATATATATATATATATATATATATATATATATATATATATATATATATATATATATATATATATATATATATATATATATATACATACATATATATATATATATATATATATACATATATACATATATATATATATATATATACACATATATATATATATATATATATACACATATATACATACATATACATACATATATACATACATACATACATATACATACATATACATATATACATAAATACATACATATATATATATATATACATACACATATATATATATATATATATATATATATATATATATATATATACATATATATATATATATAT
>NW_028224002.1:0-2890 GCF_056783735.1 Eptatretus burgeri
TTGTGTGGAGTTTTTGTGTGGAGGTTGTGTGGAGCTTGTGTGGGGTTTGTGTGGGCGGGGCTTCGGTGGGAGGGGCGTGTGTGGGCGGGTCAAAAAGGGGCGGAGTCAAAAATTTCAATTTATTGGAGCTTGTGGGGGGGTGTGTGGTGGGGTTTGTGTGGGATTTGTGTGGGCGGGGCTTGTGTGGGCGGGGGGCTTGTGTGGGGTGGAGCCAAAAAGGGGGCGGAGTCAAAAAATTTCAATTTATCTTTGTCTTTTTGTAATTCCTGTGAATAAAATGAACCTAAAATCTCTTCCCCTTCCAAATCATATATCTTATAAGTCCAAGGAACCGTATCTATTACATCAACAATTTTAAAAAAGCTCGTTGGTCCATCTTTTTCGTATAACCTTTTTCAAAATGAGATTTCCACCTATATATTCTTACGATATCACCAACTTTGAACTTAGGTTTTCTGACATTAATCTCTTTTTTCATATTTTAATTCCTTGTAAATGTTTCTGATGGTATTTCATATTTGTTGACGTGTGAATCGTGGTCAGTTGTACTTATCCACAATAATATCTTGAATAAAAGATGACCATTGTTGTGAACCGAGTTGTGTGAATTTTTTTATATAGTCTCTCTTTTAAGGTACGATTAAAACGTTCAACAACAACTGCCTTCCCTTCATTAAAGGTACTCTGTATAATGTAATACTGTTATTTTTTAGAAAATTCATAAATGTCTTGTTATAAAACTCCCTACCCTCATCAGTCCACAATTTTTTAGGTTTTCTCTTACTTTTATTAAATATCTGTTGGAAGGCTAACATAAGAGTATTACCTGTTTTGTTTTTTAATGGTACAACCCACGCATATCTACTCCTCAAATCAATAACGGTTAAAGCATACTTGTACCCCTTATCATTATTGAGTTCAATCAAATCAGCAGACCAGATATAATCTACTTCCTTGGAATAAACTTTCCTTCTCTGAAACTTTGTGAATATTGGTTTATGTAATTCATCAGCTAATTGCTCTTCAGTCTTAATGGCATCATTAGAGCCTATAAGTTTTTTGAATTTCCAAGTCCAAGTTTCAATTTAGCACTGATCATCTTCTTCACAATGAACCGATCAACTTTTTCTCTCAAGGTTGGATTTTGTATCAGAGACAAATTATACAACATTTCTCTATCGGCTTCATGCTTTTCTTCCAACGTTGTGGTATTCCCATAATCAATATCGTGTCTCATGCACACTTCATCAACTCTATTGATAGGCTTACTCCAGGATTTAGGATTGTCTGCCTCATCTAATCTTTTATCCAAGTTTGTGCCTGGGCCACAGAAAGAATACCCTGGAAGATGTAATTCCCCTGGTATTCCAGTAGTTGTAAATTTACTTCCTGATAAAAACTTTTGGATATCTCCTCCTAGTTTGTGTTGGGAGATAAATTGATTTTTTTTTGAACCACACACCGAACATATACCTTTTTGTATAACCCTGTTATTTTTACTTTTAATATATGAAATATTTTTAGTATTAGTTTTCTTTTTACATTTGAGACAATAACTCATTTATTTATGAGAAAAATTCCTGCAGAGTGCAAAAACCTTTTAGTTTCCAACATGCACATTTGAATCTTGATTTTTAAAACATAAAGAATCCTTAGAAATGCCTTCACTCTCTCCTCCATTTATTTAAGAAAAAAAAATGAAAAACTTGAATTAAAATCCATATCTTGTCGATGCCAATAGTCTTGCCGAAAGTATTGCAAATAGACTTGTCAATTCTTTCTTTTCCTCCTCGGTGGGTTGAGTTATTTTCTGTAATACCCTTAATCTTTTTTTAATCTCACTGGTTTCCATATTTTGATATTTATTTTTGTCTCTCTCTTACCTCCCTCTCCTCCTTCTCTCTCTTCTCTTTTCCCTCCTTCTCTCTCTGCTCCCTCTCCTCCCTCTCCTTCTCTTTCTTCTCCCTCTCCACCCTCTCTCTCTTCTCTCTCTCCTCCCTCTCTCTCTTCTCTCTTTCCTCCCTCTCTCTCTTCTCCCTCTCCTCCTTCTCTCTCTTCTCTTTTTCCTCCTTCTCTTTCTTCTCCCTCTTCTCCTTTTCCTCCTCTTCCCTCTCTTCTTCAACTCCTTCCTCATCCCTTACTATCCTTGAATCGCTTACACCCCATAGAATATTATACATATATTCATCAGGATTTCTTGTTATTCCTGTATCCAAAATAATTTTTTACAACAGGAAACCAATAAAATTTCTTTTGAATTTCTAAAAGAGCCTTACCTTTTCTTAACTTTATAATTTTTTCATTATTTAACATTCTAATTAAATCTAAAGTTGTCGGTTTATCAACATCAGCATAATGCCAATCTTTTATTGAAAATACCTCATTCTTATGTTGTAGAACATATTTATTAAAATACCGAATACCCTTTTCTTGAAGGTATGCTTGGACACAGAAATGATAATTTTCTTGAAGCCTTCTTGCTGTCATTTATGTATTAGAAATATATGTTAGAATAATATTATGGCACGAAACACCTCCCCATCTTCCCATAGTTAAATCATTTTGTATTTCCTTACTTATTATATATAATCCTGTTTTTTCTGTTTTCATGAGATAAACAAGGGCAAAACCATTATTATATTTACCCTTATTAAATTCTTTTATTTGTTGTTTACTAATCGTCGCCCCACAAAACTCATTCTCGATACCAAGTGGATAATATTCTTCCTTACGAGACTGATTTAATTGTTCCAGGTCTTCGAGGTTAATTTTAAATGACCAATTATACCCTAAATCATTCATATCATACCCCCATTGTTCTATTCTCCTACAAGCGATACGCGCTTCTTTATAAAATTTGATTTTAATTCGAACTGTGAATTCTGTATGA
>NW_028224005.1:0-2879 GCF_056783735.1 Eptatretus burgeri
TTTGTTAAAGCCATTTTGCCGTAAAGTTGCTAACAGACAGACAGACAAGCCGGGAGGCGACGAGGGATTCGCGAGGATCGAAGCGCTGGATACGATGCTTTTCATTCTGACCGATCCACTGACGAAGATTCATTGTCAAGACGTATTGGTTCACATACAATTGTTCCTCTGCCTGGGAAGATTTTTCCGATTGCGTATTTTGCCAACTGGCACTCCTCATAAAAAATGACGGTAAATAGACACCCTATTTTTGAAGGACTACCATTTGAAAAATAATCGGTTTGCTGGTTTGTTCTGTGGAGCCTCGCGTTGCAGGGCCTCTCGTTGCAGAGATTGGGCCAAACACGACACACACACACACACACACACACACACACACACACACACACACACACACACACACACACACACACACACACACACACACACACACACGGAAAACCCGATAAACTTCTCTCAATGCTCTTGTTTCACCACACCTCCTGAGCCACACAAAATTTTTCATAAGCCATGCCCACTTTCCTACACCACTCCCACTCTAAATAATAAATAATTGGAGGTGGTGTGTGGGGCGTGGAATCGTTTTCGGTAAATAAATAAATAATTGGAGGTGGTGTGTGGGTCGTGGAATCGTTTACGGAAAAGAAATAAATAATTGAAGGTGGTGTGTGGATCATGGAATTGTTTTCGGTAAATAAATAAATAATTGAAGGTGGTGTGTGGGTCGTGGAATCTTTTTCGGTAAATAAATAAACACATTATTAGAAATCCACAAAGACAGAAATGCCGGTGATTCCATTTATTTTGGATCCTTTTCACTTTGGTCAATAACGTTTGGATCGAGGAGAGATCGAGAAGGTGGGCAGCAGTGTAGTTCCCTTACAAACACTGTATACATACCTTAAGCTGTGATAAATAGACACCCGATTTTTGAAGGACTACCATTTGAAAAATAAAACCTCAATCAAAAAATGGGAAACAAAGTAAAATTTTCAAAATATCTCAAAAGTGTTTGGTTCCAAAGTCTCGTTTCTCCTACCATTCCAAAACTGAAGGTAACAAGTATTGAAAATACTGTACACACAGTTTTTCGGCCACTGCACAGCAACGGGTGAGATTTGCTATGCAGCGAAATTCCAAGCAGCGCACATTCCCAGTATATATTCCACCTGTTGGCAAAGTTTCATAGAAATCGGTTCGCTGGTTCGTGCTGTGGAGCACAACGTTGCAGACACACACACACACACACACACACACACACACACACACACACACACACACACACACACACACACACACACACACACACACAGCAGAGAAAACCCGACAATAAGGGATTATCTCATATATACAGTCATGCGGCCCGGCTTAACGACGTTCCGGGCAATGACGGATGGCATATACGACGGATCTTACAGCTCTGAAAAAAAAAAAAAAAGTAGCCTGAAAAATTCCCTACTTCGCCCATTGAGGAGGCCAACGACGTGGCGCTGCCAGTCATAATATAAAAATAGCCACGAACAAGTATGTACACTGTACAGTACACAATACCTCATAATGATAATAGGCGACAGTGTGGCCCTGTTATAAATGCGATGGTCCAGGAGTCCATAAAATGTCATCGCGAAAAAAGCAGGGTCGTGCAAAATCGGGATTCAAGGAAATCGGCTTTCAAACTGAACCAATGTTTGCACGTTTACCTTCTAGCAAGTAAATTACCTTTTGATTGAAGAATTCCGCAAATAAATCGTTGTTACAGTCCAAATTAAAACACGAATTTCTTTTTGGTGAAGCTTTTCATGTTGTTAAAACAATCGCACTGTTGCGAAAATATATATCACAATTGACAGGAGCTCGTTTCTTCATTTATAAATTATAATATCGATGCAATGATTACGTATTTATAAAATCCAAGCGCTATTTATTCATCTTTCTATAATACGTCTGAGAGAGAGGTGTAAACTGCTACTAACAACACCCGATAGCCGTCATGAACAGCACAAAGGTAAATGTAACGTGTCTTCCGTCTCTCTTGGATGTGTGTTACAATTGCCGACAGTATTCAGTACAGTAACATGCTGTACAGGTTTGTATCCGAGGAGCAATAGGCTATACCATATAGCCGAGGTGTCGAGTTTTGTGAAAGTACGATGTTTGAAAACGAAAACGAAAAAAAAAAATGATGTTCGCACAACGACGACATCGCTTAACGACGCGTTTCTCAGAACGTAACCCCGTCGTTAAGTGGTGCATGACTGTATAGTGAATTCAAGAAACAAACAGACAAACAAACCGGACGATTACAATATCCCGCTCCCTCCCTCCGGGGAGGGGGCGGGATAAAAATACCAAAAAAAATAAAACGTTCAAACAACCACACAGGCTGTTCCTTCGCTCTCGTAAACGACTTCTGGGTTGGGGCATTGTGTTTATCTATAAATGCACATAAGAAATCGAGAAATTATTACAATACAGTTTCATCACTATCCGGAAGTCCGTACGTTGTAACCCGGAATGGGGAACGCAGCTGAGGATCTCTTCCCCAACGGCCACGCCTACGCAGCAACGTGTCCTTTGATTGGTAACTTAATGGCGCATCGGCCACGCCTACGCAACAACGTGTCCTGTCATTGGTTGGTAAATAAATGGCCATAACTTGGGAAGCACTTGTCCGATTAATATCAAACCTTGAAAAGGCAGACTCAAGAATTCCCCAACAGCCACCCCTTCAAGTTTCAATTCGATCGGACCAGTGGTTGTCCAAGAGAAGCTGTCGGTCACACACACACACACACACACACACACACACACACACACACACACACACACACACACACACACACACACACACACACACACACACACACACACTGCTGGAA
>NW_028224007.1:0-2877 GCF_056783735.1 Eptatretus burgeri
CTGTTGAACATTCAAGTGATGGTTTAATTGGGGGTGCAGATGCCTTCTGGCCTTTTGTCATCACTCGTACAAGGGTGTCATGAGGGTTCATCATGATGTTGTTGGGAGAGACCAGGAAGCTCGCCCTTGATGTCCTCCATATTTACAGTTGGGTATTTGCTGGTGAAGTGTGACTTGTTTGTCTCCACTTTGTGCGCAGCTTGGACCTGGGGATTATTGTCCATCACCGTCTTATCCATTTTGTCGCTGATCGGGGTGGTCATTGTCCCTTTGATGAATCAAGTGTTTTTCAAGTATCTTCTTACCTTATTGGTGGCCCTGGCAGTGGGCACTCTCAGTGGTGATGCCCTCTTGCACCTATTGCCTCACGTGAGCTTTCCGACCTACTCCGATTCCTTAGTCCACCCACCACCATTTTCTGATTCCTTTAAAAAATCTTACTTGTGGCTCTTATAAATATATAATTTACTTCCTGCAATGAAACTGATGCCAAACCCTTCTCTTTTTCACCTACTACATGTCGCAGGTCTACAAGAGATTTGCGTTGCTGTTGTTGTTGTTGTTGTTCTTCTTCTTGGGGTTTTTCTTTGGGGTCGATTTTTGAAATGTGCACCCATTGGTCGGACAGCTGCTGGACCCCACCCACATTTATCGCTTGACTCCACCCACCATGGCACCAGACGGGATTATTTGGCCGCCATCTTGGTTTTCTGGTGGGCTGAAGACATCAGGCCTGGAGGCCTCTGCCGGTTCTACATTTCCCGGTTTTTTTTTGTTTGTTTTTTAAATACAAAGTCATCATCGTCACTCGCCATCCCATAACAGGATACGGCCAATGTGTACAATCAGGAAGTTACAACAAATAATTCCAAATGTTGGAAGGGATGAAGTCGAAGTCACCAATTATTGATTTGGGTTATAAAGGCGATTTCCATCAAGGCTGCATTGCTCGATAATGGAACTTTGCTTGTCCATCATTCTCACAATGCCATTTTCACACAATGCCATTTTTCAGCCGGCAGCCAAGATACGATGACTGATTTCATGATCATCGCCGAGGGAATTTTGAAATACGAGTGCACCCACTCTCTATCGGAGCGACAGGAAGGGTCATGTAATAACTTGATTATTATCCTCTCTGGGGTATATATAGATCACAGTAGATGTAAGCTCAGGTCCGTTAGTTTGAGGGGTACGCAATAAGGAGATAATTCCTCAAGGACGTCGGGTTTCCTCCCTTTTGGTTTCGTGTTAAACAACAGCAGTGACTGTTTCACATACGTGTTTGTGGTTTACAATATATTTTACTTCCGGTAGGGGTGCCCCAGGAAACGCCTATTTTCCACGTTAACATGGCGTTTGTCCAAGGAGGAAAAACCCCTTGGGAAGAGGAGATATCGTTAGTATTAATATTGTTTTGTAATAACATTAATATGATGCTATTATCATCAGTGTTGTTATTACTTTTGTTTTGAGAAGCGGCCTTGGAAAAACGCCACGATTAGCTATCTCAACACGGATATACACCTTAACACGGATTTTGCCCAAGGTGCATTTCCCCCTTGGGGTGGGGGAAAATGAAGGATTATACAACCTCCATGGTGTGACCCTTAGTCCTCCTGTCAAGTTTGGTGGAGAATGGACAAGTAACGACCGAATGTATAACGGTCAGAACGACAGACAGACTCCAAATTGCCTATTTTAGTATGATTGCTGCCAAGATTCACAAAGTTGTCCACGCGGCCGTTTTACCAGCTGCTATTCAAACCTCCAGATACCCGAGTGGTCGGTTCACCGGCCGCTATTCAAACCCCCATATACCCGAGTGGTTGGTTCACCGGCTGCTATTCAAACCTCCATATACCCGAGAGGCCGGTTCACCGGCCGCAATTCAAACCTCCATATACCCGAGTGGTCGGTTCATTGGCTGCTATTCAAACCTCCATATACCCGAGTGGTCGGTTCACCGGCCGCGATTCAAACCTCCATATGCCCGAGTGGTCGGTTCACCGGCCGCGATTCAAACCTCCATATACCCGAGTGGCCGGTTCATTGGCTGCTATTCAAACCTCCATGTGCCCGAGTGGTCGGTTCACTGGCCGCGATTCAAACCTCCATATACTCGAGTGGCCGGTTCATCGGCCGCGATTCAAACCTCCATATACCCGAGTGGCCGGTTCATTGGCTGCTATTCAAACCTCCATATACCCGAGTGGCCGGTTCACCGACCGCGATTCGAACCTCCATATACCCAAGAGGCTGGTTCATCGGCTGCTATTCAAACCTCCATATACCCGAGTGGCCGGTTCACCGACCGCGATTCGAACCTCCATATACCCAAGAGGCTGGTTCATCGGCTGCTATTCAAACCTCCATATACCCGAGTGGCTGGTTCATCAGCCGCGATTCAAACCTCCATATACCCGAGTGGTCGGTTCACCGGCCGCTATTCAAACCCCCATATACCCGAGTGGCCGGTTCACTGGCCGCTATTCAAACCTCCATATACCCGAGTGGCCGGTTCATCGGCCGCTATTCAAACCTCCATATACCCGAGTGGCCGGTTCATCGGCTGCTATTCAAACCTCCATAGAGAGGCCGGGTTTACCGACCGCTATTCAAACCTCCATATACCCGAGTGGCCGGTTCATTGGCTGCTATTCAAACCTCCATATACTCCGAGTGGCCGGTTCATCGGCCGCTATTCAAACCTCCATATACTCCGAGTGGCCGGTTCATCGGCCGCGATTCAAACCTCCATATACCCGAGTGGCCGGTTCATTGGCTGCTATTCAAACCTCCATGTACCGAGTGGTCGGTTCACTGGCCGCTATTCAAACCTCCATATACCCGAGTGGCCGGTTCATCGGCTGCTAT
>NW_028224008.1:0-2873 GCF_056783735.1 Eptatretus burgeri
GCGTGTGCACGACATGCAGCTTCGTTCCTTCGCTGTCGTAAACGACGATTGGATTGGGGCATTGTGTTTAATAAAATCGAGAAAGTACAGAAATCGAGAAAGAAAGAATACAGTAAGTCGATAAATCAAGAAAAAAAAAATCGAGAAAGAATACAGTAATCGTCACTGACTGGATTGGGGTATTGGGTTTACGAAAATCGAGAAAGAAATCGAGAAAGTACAGAAATCGAGAAAGAAAGAATTGAGAAAGAATACAGTAATCTTCACTCTCCGGAAGTGAAGTCCTCACTGTCCGGAAGTTCGCATATGGCAGTTACGATTATTCGCAATTTATTCTTAATGGCCAATTATTCAATTAGCGCCAACGTATTTTGCCTTTTCCCAATGTCATCACAAGGAAAAACACAAAGAGAAGAGGAAAGAGGAGAAAAAAAAACGTGCAAAAAATAATTTACTTCCTGCTTCGGAGCATACCAGCTAACTCTGATGTTCCCCAAATTTATATACCGTCTAATAGGAAAACGATCATAACTTGGGCCATTGTGTTTATCTATAAACGCGCATAAGAAATCGAGAAATTATTAGAATACACGAAGTCATCACTCTCCGGAAGCCCGTACGTTGTAACCTGTAATGGGGAACGTGGCTGAGCTTCCCTTCCCCATCGGCCACGCCCACGCAACAACGCGTCTTGTCATTGGTTTGGTAAATAAATGGCCATAACTTGCGAAGCACTTGTCCGATTAATATCAAACCTTGAAAAGGCACATCCTCAGGTACCCAGCAATATATCTGGCAAGTTTCAATTAGATCGGACCAGAGGTTGTCGAGAAACAGCGGTCACAAACACACACAGACATACACACAGAGATTGCTGGAATTATAGATAGATGTTCATTACAGGTAGCTCTGCAAAATTTGGTGAGGTCAGCCAAGCAGTTCTCTCTCTCACTCTGACACACACACACACACACACACACACACACACACACACACACACACACACACACACACACACACACACACACACACACACACACACACACACACACACACACACACACACACACACACACACACACACACACACACACACACTTAGTATGACATGAAATGAACACCAACAGTACTCTTCACAAATTGATGTCATACCGACACGTGGTACGGTCCAGCAAAGTCTCGGATGATTCCAGATGAAGTGGCAATGCCCATGTGACCAATGATAGGCAAGAGCCATCTGCAACAAAAAAAAACACAAACGAGCAGCACAATTACATCACTGACACAAGAACATCAAGGTGTGGGTACACGTCGTTTATTTTTACAGCAATCTAATGCTTCAGTCACATTTGGCTCGGCGGCCATAGGGTCTAAAAAAATCTACGGCCACTAGCAATTATAGGGCGGCCGCAGTATTTCCACGGTCACACAACGTAGCAGTCACATGTTTTTATTTTTCGGGTAGCCACACGGGGTATTTAGAAATTGTGGAGACCGAAAACGTGGGGGTGCCGTACGGTCTTTGATTTGATGTCGCACGGTGACCTGAGGGCGTTCCTGCGGCGGCCATAGACTTTTCAAGGCAGACGATTGACATTATCTGCCTAACAGAAACTTTCCTCTCCCAAGACGTGTCTGACTCCCAAGTATCTCTCCCTGGCTACTCCCTCTTACGGTATGACAGACCTGAGCCTCGTCCTGGTGGAGGTGTTGCTCGCTTCATCAAAGACTCTATTCCTCACTCTCCATGCACTGCTCTCACTCCCCCACACCCCCAAGAATACCTCTGGCTTCGGCTTCCCCTCCACTCCCACCTCATGTTTATATGTGTACTGTACCGTCCACCTAACAGTGATGACTCCATCTACACCTCACTATCCGAAAACATGGACCATCTTCTATCTTCTCATCCAAACTCTCTCTTCCTCTTATGTGGTGACTTCAATTGTCATCATGCCAGTTGGCTAGGTGTGGGTACCTCTCTCACCTGCCATGTCACCTCAGCAAAAGCTTTCTGCGACTCATTGGGACTGACTCAATCGGTCAACTTCCCGACCTGGATCTCAACCAATGGTACTCCATCTCTTCTGGATCTGATTTTGACAAATTTCCCTGACAATATCTGCTGCTCTTCCTTCGCTCCAATTGGTTCTTCTGACCACGTCCTTGTTAAAGTGGACATCTCTCTGGCTGTTATCAGAGAACCACCTCACCGCCGTCGAGTCTGGCATTTCACTCAAGCCGACTGGCAGGGTCTCCGAGCAGCCATCAAACTGACAGACTGGTCTCCTATCTCTACTTTCTCAAACATCAACTCATCCTGGGAATTCTTTCAAAGAAACTTGCTCTCCCTCATGCACAGATTTATCCCCTCTCGTGTTCAGTTGTCCTACCCTTCCTCCCGCCCTTGGTTTACTGAAGTTTGTGGCGAGGCAGTTGTCCTGAAACAACTTGCCTTTGCCTCATGGAAAGCAAACCCAACTGAGGGCAATCTCAGTTCTTTCCACAAAGCTCGGAACAAGTGTGTATCTACCCTCAGGAGAGCCAGAAAACACCATCTTTCTCATCTCAAGTCTGAACTCTCAAACCTCTCTCCCTCCTCAAAATCCTGGTGGCGTTTAATCAAATCTGTTTCTGGTGTATGTTCCCCCTCCATCCCCTCCCTTACCTCAAATGGCCGCACTGCTGATTCCACACGTGATAAAGCTGAATGTCTAAACTCGGTGTTTGCAGCTAAATCTTGTGTCCTAAACCCATCACTGTCTCTACCCACTTTACCTAGTCGCACCCAACTGTCCCTGGACTCTGTATCCTTTTCTCCTGACAAGGTGGAGAGCTTGCTTTCAAACCTCGAGTCAGATTCTGCAACCGGT
>NW_028224009.1:0-2830 GCF_056783735.1 Eptatretus burgeri
AACTTTGTGTGCGCGTGTGTCGCGTGTGTGTGTGTGTGTGTGCGTCCTGTCTGTGTGTGTGTGCTTCAGGTGTGTGTGTGTGTGTGTGCGACCTTTGTGTGTGTCTGTATGTGGATGTGTGTCTCCAATGTCCATGTGTGTGTGTGTGTGTGTGTGTGTGTGTGTGCGTGTGTGTGTGTGTGTGTGGCGCAATGTCTTGTGTGTGTGTGTGTGTGTGTGTGCGCTGTGTGTCTGTGTGTGCACTGTGCGTGTGCTTGTGCGTGCCTTTGCCACGTATGTGTGTGTCAAGTGTGTGTGTCCTGTCATGTGTGCGCACATCTGTGTCCATTTGTGTGTGTTTGTGTGTGTGTGTGTGTGTGTGTGTGCGCACCTTGTGTGTGCCATACATGTGTGTGTGTGTGTGTGTGTGTGTGTGTGTGTGTGTGTGTGTGTGCGCACATTATGTGTGTGTGTGTGTGTGTGTTGTGTGTGTGTGCTTGTGTGTCTCTCATGTTGTGTGTGTGTGTGTTTGTGTGTGTAACAATGCACTCTATTATGTGTGTCTATGCGATGTGTGTGTGTGCATGATGCGTACCGCAATGTGTGTCAACTGTAATGTGTGTGTGTGTGTGTGTAATGTGCGTACATGTTTGTGCGTATGTGGCCAGTGTGTCCATGTGTGTGTGTGTCGCAAATATTATGTTATATATTCACACACAAACACATATATATTATATATATATATATATATATATATATACATATATACATATATATGTATATATACACATATATATATATATATATACATATATACATATATATACATATATATGTATATATACACATATATATATATATATACATATATACATATATATATATATATTACATATATATATATACATATATACATATATATGTATATATACACATATATATATATATATACATATATACATATATATATGTATATATACACATATATATATATACATATATACATATATATGTATATATATACACATATATATATACATATATACATATATATGTATATATACACATATATATATACATATATACATATATATGTATATATACACATATATATATACATATATACATATATATGTATATATACACATATATATATACATATATACATATATATGTATATATACACATATATATATACATATATACATATATATGTATATATACACATATATATATATATATATATATATATATATATATATATATACATATATATACACATACATATATATATATATATATATACATATATATACATATACACATACATATATATATATACATATACACATACATATATATTGTTGTGGTTACCAGATTCGCAAACCACCATTCAGGTCCCTTAGGTGAGGTATCTCGGTAAGTGCATGTGTAGTTAGGCCCAAACCCGTTGTCTAGTGGGAATACATGTCATTTATACGTGCTGCGACTCTTTAGGATAGCCGTTTTTCTTTTACTATCTTTATTTTGGACCAATCGCCACCATCACAACCACAACAACAACCACCAACCACAACGCCGCTTCACCACAACCGCCATGACCTTTACCGTCACAACTCGCCACCATTGCATCACCGTCATCTCGCGCCACTCATGGGCACCGATGCTGGACTCGTGTGGGGCGCACGTTGAACAGCGTGTACAAAATCACGGATTTTCTGCTTCAAAAACGGATCCAAAACGACACACGCCCACTTTTTGCCGTCCAATCGGTGAGCGAGGGGCGAATTGGCCCCGCCCCCAGGGCGATCGATATATGCAAATTTGTGGATCAAAAAGCCTTCACGCCCACTTTTTCTCGGGCCAATGGGGAGCGAGTTGAAAGGTCAAAGGGAGGGGGTAAAAAGGCGAAGTTACGGGGGGGATAAAAGGACGGTGTTCGTCAGTAAAAGGAGTCGTAAAAGAACGGGAACGAGAAAGAGTCAGCAGAACGGAGGCGAAGGAGTCGGAACGAGGCGAAGGAGTCGGAACAGAGAGTCAAGACTTCGCGGGCGGTGGAGCTGCTCGTCGTGTGCGTTGAAGTCGGAACGGAGGGGACGAGCTGTGGAGAGGCGGCGACACCGGACGAGGGGGTGCTCGCGTCGTGCAAGGAGCTGCGCGCCCGAGGGAGGCCGGCAGCGCGACCTGGCCGAGGTGGAGACGCTCGTCGCACATAATAAAGATCCTCTATACCCCGAGCATCAGCAACCCCCTCCTGTTTCCCCCCGCGCTGAGATAGTGCGACCAAGGGGGCCCCGTTCCCACCCCCTGCCAGGCACTGTCCACGAGGCCCGCGGGTTGCGGGGCCATCGCCGCTCCGCGTCTCATCACCAGACGGGTAGGCCCGACCAGGTCTCGGCCCCAGGCCTACCTCATTCTTGAGGGTATTTCTTTTCCTTGGTTTTGGGTATGTGTTGTCGGCGCCGTCTGTGAAGTAGAATTGTATAAGTGTTGCCGTGTGCTCGGTAGTCGGTATTAGCTCTGCACTGTGTTTTCACTTTTATGTTTGCTTTTTGTGTAAATGGAATTGTGTTTTCTTTTTTGTGTGCATTTGGTGGAATTGTATTTGTGTGCTTTCCCGTGTGCCGCGAATAAATGTGCTTTATTGTTGAACTGTTTCCCGCTTCGCTTCGTCTTTTCCCCCATTGAATCCCCATCTTGCTTCACGTAAAGGGTTGGTAGTGGGCTGAGTACGCCCGATAACATTGAACAACAAAATATTTTTACTGGAGATGTGTAAAGTGATTTAGACTAACTTGGGTACGCTGATTTCAAAAATCATAACCGTTTTGCTGTATCACGTCAGGATTTT
>NW_028224010.1:0-2692 GCF_056783735.1 Eptatretus burgeri
CTGCCGCCTGGTTGGGCACAAAAAGGGCTCATGATTGGAAGCCGCTTGCCTTCTCGACCCTAATAATACGAGAGAGGGGTCCCCAGCGGGTCATGTAATTAGCCCTGATTTCAATGGCTGATGATGCTTTTCACAAAGAGAGATGCTCACCACTCCCCTGGCTCTTTCTTTGAAAGCTATAAATCTGTACTGCTGGCCTAGCCACACGAATCTCCAGCTCGCATGAAGGAACTGTGGCGCGTGTAATGAGATGGGGTACTATTTTCAGAAAGCCACTGCAGCTGGGAAAATGCTCCAATATCTGAGCTTCGTATTTTTAAAGCCCACAACAAAAGTTTGTTTTCAGTTTTTCGTCATGGTGGGCTTTGTCATATAATGAATCACCAAGTAATTTTGTAAATAGCTGATGTGTTTTCTGACTAAGGTTTGGAGAAGTGCTTAAATGTAAGTGGTTTTCTCTATATTTTAAAATGATCACGTTAAAACGATAGATTTTCGATTCTCTTACTCCATGCGCCTGGATTTTGTATCCCCCCCAAAAAAAAAAAATACGATTACTTGTGTGACTCGAGTAAAGTTTTAACTTTCCTTATGGATGCAAGTTGAGGTGAATCTATCTCCGAATAACAGTCGTGTAACAAGAAAGACATTTTCTTTTTCTGTGTGCGTTCTTCATTGCTTTGTTTACGTCTGTGTTTTCCGACGCCAGATCTATTTGGATGTATCCTGCAAGTTCTGTTCACACTCGTGCACACACAAGCGCTTGCTGCACTCAGCCTATGCATGGGGCCGGAAGACCGTGCCACTTGGAGCTCATCTACCTGCGCACAGCAGGTATTTTATGAAATTCCCTTGACTTCCCAAATCGATGCACCATCTGTGCTATAGATTCCGGTCTGACTTTATTATATGTCTTTGCTGCATGGCACCATTCAGAAACACTTGAAGGAATGCAATCACCCAAGTTTTTTTTTTTTTCATCAATTGTGATTCCACCAATGCTTTTGTACAAGGATCTATCCTGGATGTAAATGTAATGAGAGGTTGTTGAAATAAATGAACAGGGGAATAATTAATGGACCGAGCAAAGAAATGACCTCCACTCCAGGTAGTTCTACCTGAATAGGAAGAGTTTGAAAAATTCTGACATGAATGTGTAATTTGTTACAACATGGAAATGAGAAAGCATCCCAAAATGCAAAGCCTGTGCACGTCTGCTTTGTACTCGAACTAAACTTGACGAAAACAACAGCTAAAAAAAGAAAATGTCAATTTTATAAATTGGTGTTTCCATATTCTTCTTATAAAGCCAAGTAAAAATATATATATATACCAGTTGATTGTCCAGATTTTTTTTGAAAAGGAAGGAGCCCCTTTTCATTTATTTGTTTATTTATTTATTTTCAAAATGGCCGCCGGATTTTAGTACCCGACAAATCTTGTACTAGACGTGCCAGTTTTCTACCTTTCCATCCCCCCACCCTGCCCCCTTCAAAAAAAATATATATATTACATCAGTCATGTACCAGACATGTCAGTTTTCTACCCCCAAACAAATATGACGTGTCAGAAACCTGACACGTAACGTACACACTCACTAAGCCTATTAAAAATACAATCCACAGTTCTAATCAAATATATAATAAATGTATCGTGAAACACAAAAAAACATACACTCAGTGGTTTCCTTCGAAGCCAGTTACCGGCGACCCGCAGCAGTCTACTCAGAGAAAAAATGTCAAAGGTCGCCGCCTACTTCAGCGCCGATTTTTCGATTTTTTTTTTTTTTTGTGTCACCACGAAATCTCTACACCCCCTGTTTTGAAATTCGAGACGAAAACACATTAGTATTTCGATAAAAGCGGGCTTACTTTTACTGTTAGTACTCTCGCCAGGTCTCGCACAACACCGACCTAAAAATAACACAAGCAGCTAAAACACGCGACCTGCAATAGAGAGTTCTCTGCTTTAGCCTCGTTTTGGACTGTTAGCCTGATACCCTGATACCATACAGCAATGACCTCAAGAAAATAAACTTTGTCGGCCTCGCAGTTTCGGTGCCGAAACGATGGCATCGAAACGAAAATCCCTGTTTGACTTTGGATTTTCGAAGAAGTCCAAAGACATGGGAGGTAAGCTTCTGGCCATCAGTAACTGGTCTAAACTTGCACTCTCGCGAGTGCGACGTTGTTGTTGTTTCACGAAACACGTGTTTCACCGAGTCCTCGTCCATTTTGAGCTTTTGTCAAGTGATGCGGCTCCAAAATACACGGTCACCCGTTGTGCCTCTTAAATTTATAAAGTAATTAGCCTATAAGCTTAAAGCAGCTTTTGCACATGCTATTATTCGTGGTTATTTGCAATGAAAATCGCCGTTTATTTACTGAAGTGAAGGCAAAGTATGAGCAGCTGTGAACCGGCCAACTGAATACTGGTACCGCAGGTACATGCATGTACCATAGACCTGAACTAACTACACAGTATAGCTGAATTTCAGTCAACCAGTCAGTCAGTCAGTATGTTAATTCAACTACATCCAGTATAGCCCTAACCACCTGTTTTGTGGAGTTTTCCACCCCAACAGCATGATGATATGAGAAGTATTTCATGTCAGAAATCATGCTAGAATGCATCTCCAGCCATCTAGGATCCTCCGGCTTCCAGGGCCCGCCTCGGGCCCTGGACCCCGGCT
>NW_028224011.1:0-2686 GCF_056783735.1 Eptatretus burgeri
AAACACAATGTTTCACTTCCATTCCACTCACAAGGATTGTGACACACAGACTGATAGGACCTGTAGCAGACATGCAAGGTATCAATCACTCCAGTGTCTAGTTTATTGGCTGTGTGACGTCATGCAGCTTTCCCTCAGCGCAGACCACGTCGACGTCCTCCAGGAGTCCGCATGCAGCATCACTTGACTTCCGATCACGTCGACCATATTGCCGTCACCACAAATCAATCGATCTGTGCTTTCCAATTCCCTATTCTACTGCGTGATGATTATCAGTACCTGTACTTTCAAGTGTTTCAAACATCAGGATTTCATTCATTCGAGGAATCCACAAATTCAAACTCTGATTAAAAAAAAAACATTAAATAGGATACACAATTCCATCTTAAGGCCTTGTCACACCTTGATGTTTTAGCCAGCGTGCTGGCAAGGTCTCACAATGTATGTAAAACGCTGGCGCACGCTGAACTATTGATGTTTTTTAAGTTCTGGGCGTATAATAACGTGTTGGACATATGCATAACGTATTAGTTACGTACACAGAACGTTTTAATCACACATAGATAACTTATACCAACGAATGCTGAGCGTGTTGTCGGCGTTCACAACCTATGCCCAACGAATAGTCTAACTTATGCAGAGCGTGACCAGCGTATCGCTGGCGATCACACGACAAATGGGCTATTCATAGGCTGCGGCTGGATGATTCACATCATAGACGTCGAAGTGTGAAGCCCGTGTCACACCTTGACGTTTTACCCAGCGTGTACCGACGCATGAAAAATTTTGCGAACTAAGCTGGCACACGTCGAATACGTTATGGGTAAGTTTTGTATACGTTAAGAGCACGCTGGCATACGTCGTAGTACGCTGGCATATCGCGTCATTGTACGCCGAGTACGTCGAGAAATTTTCAGCATGTTGAAAAGTTTCTCGACGTACTCGTCTGTTTGACATACATTCCGCATGCGCTGGCATGTTGTCGACGCGTTTCCGGATGGTTGGCACACGTCGACATGGAACGTTACTAATGAGTCGAAACACGTCAAGGTAATGGTTCTGCGTCAGTGTTCCAGACTCCTGGTTTTTTTTTTTCGCTTTGGTATGACGGGTGATGATTTAAATCATTGAGCGGCAGCCTTTTAATTATATTACTTAACCGCACAAGAAATCGAAGTGTCAACATGACCGTCATACCAAAGAAAATAAAAAATAAAAAACCAGGGAGTCTGGAACACTGACGCTAACCATTACATTGACGTGTTTCGACTTATGAGTAACGTGTCGACGTGTGTCAATGATCGCGTAACGTGCCTACAACACGTTACTCATGGATTAAGGCGTCTGGTTCGGATGCGCTAAACATTACCTCGACGTGTTTCGACCTGATGAGTAACTTACAAGTGTGACGTGTGTCGACGCCATATCCGTCAACGATCGCGTAACGTGCTGACAAGTTATGCCAGCGTAATGCGGAACGTGCCGGAGTCATACGCTGGCATATGTCAGGAAATTTCAAGCATGGAAAATTTGTCTAACAGCTCGGCGAACTACGACTTATGCCAGCGTACAATGACGTTTGCCAGCGTGCTCTTAACGTATACAAACTTACCCATAACGTATTCGACGTGTGCCAGCGTTTTCGCCCAATTTTGCATTCGTCAGGCATACGTTGGCTAAATCGTAAAGGTGTGACAGGGCTTTATGACAAAGAGCTGCCAAGCTACAGCTACGAGTACAGTGCAGCGTCCCATCCTATTCCTTTGGCTGGAAGGCAGTATCCCATTTATTTAATGTTTATTCCCATTTAAATTTGGAATGGTCATTTGTGGCATGAGATATCGTTTATGTTGTTGTTTTAGATGCAGCCAGTCGTGTTGGTTGCATTATTTTTCATAGCAAGTGTGATTGTGCCGCTTATTACCAGTGAGCTGATACTCATTTGGTCGACCTTGGAATGATGACAGGCCGAGTCAACCCACTTGGTGTTATTTCAACGGTCCCGACAGGAGCACAAACTCAAGACCTGAAGATCTTTAGGCAATCCCCTGAACCGTGAAGCCAACACCAGGTTTGTACCGTTGATGACAAAGGGCAGACGGGGGAGCCACGTTTTGATCTTCTGTTTACACAAGTTTGGCACATACTTGTCCTGCCTCACAGTAACACCGAAGAGGAAAGTATCTTCTCACAAGTTCCCAACAATATTGATCACGTGCTCACGTGAGGAGAGGTCACGAGCTCTCCTCGCATGTAAAACCCCGGGTCACCAGTTTGATCCTCCGAGAGATCTCGTCACAAAGGTCAAGAAAGCCTGTGGTGAATACGACGACGAGCACGGTCACGTGAAGAGACTCGACCGTCAGGTCACGGCCATGTCAGTTTGATTGATTTCTGCTCGTTTGGTGCTTCGTGATCGTCCAAATGAGTCCACACTGAGACTGTGACGTTCAGTAAACATTTGAGATGAATCCTGAATAGTGAAATAGATCGTAGAAAAATCTTGCAAATTATGATACAAGCATCAAATTTGGCATTTCTGTTCTGCAGGGCTTTCTGATCAAATCTGCCCGATTGGCCATTTGAAAATCCAAATTTTGAAAAATTTGACAAAAAAAAAAACCTTCAAAAAATTTGAAGCTACAGCTGGCTGAAATTCTTGAAGCACAAGTGAACATCCCAGACA
>NW_028224013.1:0-2616 GCF_056783735.1 Eptatretus burgeri
TCAACCACAACAATATATACATATATATACATATATTCGCATTCCCTAATTTAATATAATAATAACTAAATAAATAACTAACATATTTTTCGTGAATCATTGAATCTAAAACACTGGATGTTGGGCCGGCTAGAAATAAGTTCAGGCGGGAGTGGAGATAGCAATAGAGGTGGAGATGATGGTGGTATTTGGTAAATGAGACGAAATATTCTAATAGTTTGTAATTCCATTGATTAAAAAATTAGGGTATGGTGAGATGCGAATCCGTACACTTCTGAACTTCCGAGGTAAATATGGACTGCATTTTCGAACTCAGTGGGGTCGATTTACTCTAAGAAATGTTTAGACGGACCACAAATTAATTATAGATTCGAAAATATCGAAATGAGTGGGATTAGTTACTCAACTCCAGTGATGATAAATCTTGTTTTCGGTCATATTTTCGAAATGGTAGTGAATTCAATGTCAGTGCAGTCATTTCTTAGAGTAAATCGACCCCATAGAGTTCGAAAATGCACTTCATCTCCACCTCGGACATCCAGAAGTACTTGTAATCGTACTTGACCATACCCTAATTTAACCAACTCATGAAACTAAAAGTCGTCATATAGAGCGACCTCTAAATCACCTCCGATGAACTTAAATTTTTTATGCGCTTTATTGAATCATAGTGGAATAATTTAAGGCTTGTGGAGACAACATGTGAATTTATATTATTTTTTTTTGCTGTTTTTGCACCACCCTAATAAATTGTTGTGGATTTACGCCCGCCGGCGTGCGGACGACCGCTTCGAGCCAATGGCGGCCGATCTCGCCCACCCAACGGACAATCTCGTCGCAGCCTTCCGGATCAAATGCCGGAATCCCTCTACGGGTGTGCTTTGAGCACACCACAGTCGAGTGAACACTCTACCCATGCTGCAGGGTCAATCGCCGAATTGTCGATATACCTAATTAATCACGCGGGCAGACTACCGAGAGACTGTACTTCAACTGGGTCTGCTTGAAACGAGCCACTTAAGCAGCTCGCTTCGTTTTGGGATAACCGAGCGGGGTATTAATGCGAGGCCCCATTGGACCCGATTATATTATCGGCTATTTAAAAACCAACTATTATTCCGAATGCAATACGGCGGTTCAATGGAGGGAGAGGACGCAACGAACAGGTTTACCTTCACACAAGGACATTTATTGTAATAAAGTACATATGCAGGCATGCACGTATGCAATTAAACAAGGCAAAACACGTATGTGATTATTCAAGGCCAACACGCATGACAGGAGAACTACAACCGTTCTACACAATCACTTAACAGTTTTTACTACTTAGTAGACACGGGCCCACGGACACACGTTCGTACACACACACCCAAGAAATGGTGGCTGTGGCCTATAATTACGGTTTCCAACTCGGAGGACAGGTGAGCTGAAACCCAGGACCGATCACGAACCTCTCCACCTCATGTGGTCTTCAAATTGTTCAGACCCGGGCTCCAGCGAGAGCGAGCTGGACCCAACCGCCGCTAGCCACGATCCTTCCCGAGCTCCAGCGAATCCTCCCGCGCTTCTCAACACGTGCTGGTGAGACGAGGCGCCGATCCTTTCCGTCAATGCGCCGCTTCCCCGAGGACCCACCTCCAAGATGAGGCCGATGAGTCACACCAAGCCGGGAACCAAACGGAGAACAAGGAGCTCCACGAACCAAGAAGAAGAAGAAGAACCACCACCAGCAGCTTGAGCCGAGCAACCGCCTCAACTCTCTTCCAAACAGAAACAGCCGACTCTCTTCGATGAACCAAGCCAGAGAAGCCGAAGCTCACTGAACCACCAAAGCAGAAAGCCTTCAAAAAGCCTCCACCCGAGCCAGGCCACAGCCGAAGCTCTCCCGAGCCAAGCAGGATCCGACGGCCTACTGAACAACTACTCCGCAGAAGCAAAAAGCTTCCAAAAGCCTCAACCCTAACCCAAGCTAAACAGGACCCGACGGCCTGCTGAACGACCACTCCTCCCGAACAAAGAAAGGATCTCCTCTTTATCCTTCTCCGCCCCCTCCCCCGCACCTGGCGTGACTCATCCCCTCGTGCTCCATCCTCTGCTCAACCACGGGTGGGAGGGAGGTGTTTACATCCCGTGATTCAGGACGCTAGGACTCTTCTTCCTCTTCGCAGAAGAGGGGGAGGGACGTCTCCATTGTTTCGTGAGCGCTCCCTAATTATTGAATTGAATAACAGCGCAACTAATCAATTTCTAAACATTTAAACAATGGAAGGTGAGCTATCAAGAGAACAAGCACTTATCGACAAAGCTGACTAAAGGAACCTGCATGTTGTGTGCAATCGAATTCCAAATTCGTAACAATATATATATATATATATATATATATATATATATATATATATATGTATATATATTGTTGGGAATCTGGAAGCCATGAGCACAGAGACATTCAGGTCCTACAGATCAGTTATCTCGATAAGTACGTGTTTTATAGATAGCCCTTTCCCTAGTCTAATGAGTAATTAAATGTGAATGCGCTGCAATTGTTATTAGGATATCCCAGCAACAACAACAACACAACAATGGTGACTACAACGGTGCCATTCTCGCTCCCAACCT
>NW_028224014.1:0-2608 GCF_056783735.1 Eptatretus burgeri
CGGGACCGTTGTACCCGAACCTCCGCGATTTGAGTAACGTGAGCTCGAAGTGGCAGGAACGGTGACCCGCCGTGTTGCCGAAAGCCGTGTTTGTCCCTTTGTGAGGTGAACTGGGAAAGCCTCGTCATCGTCATGCGTCCTGTTGGCCACGGTCGCTCAGGGAAATGGACGACCGAGGTTCGGAACGGTGGACGGGCGATCCGGGGTGTTGTCCCTCGAGATGAGCCGATTCGTGGTGGAGAACCATAAGGGACTGGATCCGAGAACGAGGCGGTTGGGTGAGTCATCGAGCCGGTGTTGTGGGTCCAGTCCCGAGATGGGGAAATGCCTGGGTGGCTCGAGGCCCTTTAGTCGTTCTGCGCTTGCCGGAGCAATTTTGAGGGGAACCGGACGGTGTTGGTGGGGATCCTGAAGACGGTTCGATCCGGACGGTCCTCGAGATCTACAAGAGGGGTTCGAGTTTGGGGCTGAGAGTACCACCACGGAGCGATGACATTTAGTCTTGGTCGTGCACCTGTATCTCTCAAACGTGTCCTGTGGATGTAATGGTTAAATGGCGGGAGTTTACCTCAACTGAAGACTTTCTGTGTTTCCCTCAGGAAGATTTTGTGAAAAGTACAAACGAAGATCTCTGCCTTCCTTGAGGACCCGATAGGTCTGTGCTGCAGTCTTGTGTGGAATCATGGCCTCCATTGTTTGGTTTGTGAGATAATCACATCTTCCAGAATCATGGCAATTGGGAATACTTTGATGTAATCTGATGCTCGAGTACCACGTGGAAAGGTTTTACTCCCGAACACGTTATGCTAGTAATAGTGATGGTGGGAGTAATGTTCGGAGGTTGTGGTGGTGAAGAGTAATGTTCGTACAAGTGGTCGGCGTAATGTTAGTGCGGTAGTTATATCTTGGCAGTCGTCATGTTAGAAATCATGATGGCCGAAGTAATGTGGAGTACCACTGGTGATTGCAGTCGCTGTAGTCATCGTAGCCTATTGCCGTTGAAAGGAAAGTAAAGATGAGGCAGAAGATGAAGGATGAACGACGTCTCCCGCATCGTCTGTTGCTCCACCGTCCACCGTTGAAGAATCACAGCTCATTACATTGCCATGGCTGCTACGCCACAGTTTAATTATTTCCTTTGTTCATTCCCAATGCCACTCTCCATTGAGACAGACGCGTGCATTCGGTAAAAAGAGTGAAGAGAAGAATGTAGTATTATGTATGTGTGATAAAAGAGAAGCTTTACTCTGATCCAGTTTGAAATGGTACAAATAAACTCACTGAGGAAGAGCATTGAAAGATGTGTCGTCTTCTTTGTTCGTATGCTCAGCACAAGGTGGCGGGTATCCTGGAACGGCCTACGTATCCCGATTCTTGAATAAGAAGAATGCCACAGGCAGGTTAACTAACCCTTGTAAAAATTTAAATCATTTTTTCCTTTATCTTCAAACACTCCAAGTGCGACGGAAAAAACCGTGCCCCTCTCCACATCCAACCACACCTCCACGCCAGACAGGGCAGCGCCACTCTCACCTGCTTGCCTATTCTTGGACCTTCCCGCCTCATGCACTCTTCAACGATCCGGTGTGTTAGGACTCGAACCCACCACGCAATGCCGCTCCAAGCCCAGGCAGGGGATCCTCGTGGGACAGGCTCGCAGGCGCTGAGGCCTGAAGAGAAGACGCTCTGTTGGCGGGACCCCAGGAAGGTGATGACTGGCTTCTAGAGAAGACCCACCAGACGTCCGAAGACCAGCAGATAATTCTCAAAACTCCAACTCTCTCAAGATCAGAAGACAACTCTCAACAACAACTCTCCGTTTGGCCAGCGCGCGCTTCTCTTATCCCCCGCTCGCACTCCCTCATTGGGCAGAGAGAACGCTCTTTGCTCATATTTGGAGCAGAGCCCAGAACAGGAAACACTTTTGCCATTATTTGGGGCTAAGCGGCAGGGCAGCAGACCATGCTTGCTGTGCCCATATTTGGGGCTAAACTGAGAGCACAACGCTTGTGCCCATATTTAGGCGAAGCCAGAGCACACAACGTTTGTGCCCATATTTGGGATGAAACCAGGACACCAGCGTCCAGAGAAACCCCGCTGAGCACACTGGACACCGCCCACGTACGTGCTGACACGCAGGCGTGCAATGGTGCCAGTGGATGATGGTGGAAAGTAAGTGAGGGCAGGTGTCGTTGTTGTGGTTGTTGGTAATTTAAATCTAACTCTCAAGAGTAACTCACAGCGCACGTACAATTAATCACCCATTAAACATAGGACGGGACCCTAATGAGGAACACATACTGATTTTTCTGATCTATGGAACCTGGCTGTTGTGTGCAATAAGCTTCCAGATTCGCAACACTACCCCCTCCCCTTTTTACAGACTCGTCCCGAGTCGTCAAATTTGCGTGTGACCAGCATGTGTGAGTTTTCCCCTCGTACGATTTACCTACGGATCCCTGATTGCGACATTTTTTTTCATACATGTCCCAAAAATAAATTACCTAAATAGCAAACTCACGTAACTAAACTATCAGACTCACACAGAGCTGACTTAAAATACATTGCCGGCGCTTAGACAAACAACTTAATTGATTTACAATTTATT
>NW_028224015.1:0-2605 GCF_056783735.1 Eptatretus burgeri
ATGGCGTGAGGGCAGTCACGTGTTTGTTTGGAGGCAGGATGAGCATGGTCACGTGTTTATTTGGAGGAAGGATGAGTGTGGTCACGTGTGTTTGGAGGCAGGATGAGGGCGGTCACGTGTTTGTTTTAGAGGCAGCATGAGCTTGGTCACGTGTTTGTTTTAGAGGCAGGATGAGCGTGGTCACGTGTTTGTTTGGAGGCAGGATGAGCTTGGTCACTTGTTTGTTTGGAAGCAGGATGAGCGTGGTCACATGTTTGGAGGCAGGATGAGCTTGGTCACTTGTTTGTTTGGAGGCAGGATGAGCTTGGTCACTTGTTTGGAGGCAGGATGAGCTTGGTCACTTGTTTGTGTGGAAGCAGGATGAGCTTGGTCATTTGTTTGGAGGCAGGATGAGCTTGGTCACTTGTTTGTTTGGAGGCAGGATGAGCATGGTCACGTGTTTGGAGGCAGGATGTGCTTGGTCACTTGTTTGTTTGGAGGCAGGATGAGCGTGGTCACGTGTTTGGAGGCAGGATGAGCTTGGTCACTTGTTTGTGTGGAAGCAGGATGAGCTTGATCACTTGTTTGGAGGCAGGATGAGTGTGGTCACGTGTTTGGAGGCAGGATGAGCTTGGTCACGTGTTTGTTTGGAGGCAGGATGAGCGTGGTCACGTGTTTGGAGGCAGGATGAGCTTGGTCACATGTTTATTTGGAGGCAGCATGAGCGTGGTCACATGTTTGGAGGCAGGATGAGCTTGATCACTTGTTTGTTTGGAGGCAGTATGAGCTTGGTCATGTGTTTGTTTCGAGGCAGGATGAGCTTGGTCACTTGTTTGTTTGGAGGCAGGATGAGCGTGGTCACGTGTTTGTTTGGAGGCAGGATGAGCTTTGTCACTTGTTTGGAGGCAGGATGAGCGTGGTCACATGTTTCTTTTGAGGCAGGATGAGCTTGGTCACGTGTTTATTTAGAGGCAGGATGAGCTTGGTCACGTGTTTGTTTGGAGGCAGGATGAGCTTGGTCACGTGTTTGTTTGGAGGCAGGATGAGCTTGGTCACGTGTTTGTTTGGAGGCAGGATGAGCTTGGCCACGTGTTTGTTTGGAGGCAGGATGAGCTTGTTCACGTGTTTGTTTGGAGGCAGGATGAGCGTGGTCACGTGTTTGTTTCGAGGCAGGATGAGCGTGGTCACGTGTTTGTTTTGAGGCAGGATGAGCGTGGTCACCTATTTGTCTGGAGATGGCGTGAGGGCAGTCACGTGCTTGTCTGGAGATGGCGTGACGGTAGTCACGTGTTTGTTTAGAGATGGCGTGAGGGCAGTCACGTGCTTGTCTGGAGATGGCGTGAGGGCAGTCACGTGTTTGTTTGGAGGCAGGATGAGCATGGTCACGTGTTTGTTGGGAGGCAGGATGAGCTTGGTCACTTGTTTGTTTGGAAGTAGGATGAGCCTTGTCACTTGTTTGTTTGGAAGCTGGATGAGCGTGGTCACGTCTGGAGGCAGGATGAGCTTTGTCACTTGTTTGTTTGGAGGCAGGAAGAGTGTGGTCACTTGTTTGGAGGCAGGATGAGCTTGGTCACTTGTTTGTTTGGAAGCAGGATGAGCTTGGTCACTTGTTTGGAGGCAGGCTGAGCTTGGTCACGTGTTTGGAGGCAGGATGTGCTTGGTCACTTGTTTGTTTGGAGGCAGGATGAACGTGGTCACGTGTTTGGAGGCAGGATGAGCTTGGTCACTTGTTTCTTTGGAAGCAGGATGAGCTTGGTCACTTGTTTGGAGGCAGGATGAGCAAGGTCACGTGTTTGGAGGCAGGATGTGCTTGGTCACTTGTTTGTTTGGAGGCAGGATGAACGTGGTCACGTGTTTGGAGGCAGGATGAGCTTGGTCACTTGTTTGTGTGGAAGCAGGATGAGCTTGGTCACTTGTTTGGAGGCAGGATAAGTGTGGTCACATGTTTTGAGGCAGGATGAGCTTGGTCACATGTTTGTTTGGAGGCAGGATGAGCGTGGTCACGTGTTTGGAGGCAGGATGAGCTTGGTCACATGTTTATTTGGAGGCAGCATGAGCGTGGTCACATGTTTGGAGGCAGGATGAGCTTGATCACTTGTTTGTTTGGAGGCAGGATGAGCGTGGTCACGTGTTTGTTTGGAGGCAGGATGAGCTTTGTCACTTGTTTGGAGGCAGGATGAGCGTGGTCACATGTTTCTTTGGAGGCAGGATGAGCTTGGTCACGTGTTTATTTAGAGGCAGGATGAGCTTGGTCACGTGTTTGTTTGGAGGCAGGATGAGCTTGGTCACGTGTTTGTTTGGAGGCAGGATGAGCGTGGTCACGTGTTTGGAGGCAGGATGAGCTTGGTCACATGTTTATTTGGAGGCAGCATGAGCGTGGTCACATGTTTGGAGGCAGGATGAGCTTGGTCACTTGTTTGTTTGGAGGCAGGATAAGCGTGGTCACGTGTTTGTTTGGAGGCAGGATGAGCTTGTTCACGTGTTTGTTTGGGGGCAGGATGAGCGTGGTCACGTGTTTGTTTCGAGGCAGAATGAGCGTGGTCAAGTGTTTGTTTTGAGGCAGGATGAGCGTGGTTACCTGTTTGTCTGGAGATGGCGTGAGGGCAGTCACGTGCTTGTCTGGAGA
>NW_028224017.1:0-2518 GCF_056783735.1 Eptatretus burgeri
AGGGAAAGAGAAAGGGAAAGAGAAAGGGAAAGAGAAAGGGAAAGAGAAAGGGAAAGAGAAAGGGAAAGAGAAAGGGAAAGAGAAAGGGAAAGAGAAAGGGAAAGACAAAGGGAAAGAGAAAGGGAAAGAGAAAGGCAAAGAGAAAGGAAAGAGAAAGGGAAAGAGAAAGGGAAAGAGAAAGGGAAAGAGAAAGGGAAAGAGAAAGGGAAAGAGAAAGGGAAAGAGAAAGGGAAAGAGAAAGGGAAAGAGAAAGGGAAAGAGAAAGGGAAAGAGAAAGGGAAAGAGAAAGGGAAAGACAAAGGGAAAGAGAAAGGGAAAGAGAAAGAGAAAGAGAAAGGGAGAAGAGAAAGGGAAAGAGAAAGGGAAAGAGAAAGGGAAAGAGAAAGGGAAAGAGAAAGGGAAAGAGAAAGGGAAAGAGAAAGGGAAAGAGAAAGGGAAAGAGAAAGGAAAGAGAAAGGGAAAGAGAAAGGGAAAGAGAAAGGGAAAGAGAAAGGGAAAGAGAAAGGGAAAGAGAAAGGGAAAGAGAAAGGGAAAGAGAAAGGGAAAGAGAAAGGGAAAGGGAAAGGAAAGGGAAAGGAAAGGGAAAGGAAAGGGAAAGGGAAAGGAAAGGGAAAGGGAAAGGAAAGGGAAAGGAAAGGGAAAGGGAAAGGGAAAGGGAAAGGAAAGGGAAAGGGAAAGGGAAAGGAAAGGAAAGGGAAAGGGAAAGGGAAAGAGAAAGGGAAAGAGAAAGGAAAGAGAAAGGAGAAAGGAAAGAGAAAGAGAAAGGGAAAGAGAAAGGGAAAGAGAAAGGGAAAGAGAAAGTGAAAGAGAAAGAGAAAGAGAGAGGAAAGAGAAAGAGAGAGGAAAGGGAAAGAGAGAGGAAAGGGAAAGAGAGAGGAAAGGGAAAGAGAGAGGAAAGGGAAAGAGAGAGGAAAGGGAAAGAGAGAGGAAAGGGAAAGAGAGAGGAAAGGGAAAGAGAGAGGAAAGGGAAAGAGAGAGGAAAGGGAAAGAGAGAGGAAAGGGAAAGACAGAGGAAACGGAAAGGGAAAGGGAAAGGGAAAGGGAAAGAAAGGAAAGGGAAAGGGAAAGGGAAAGGGAAAGGGAAAGGGAAAGGGAAAGGAAAGGAAAGGGAAAGGGAAAGGAAAGGGAAAGGGAAAGGGAAAGGGAAAGGAAAGGGAAAGGGAAAGGGAAAGGGAAAGGGAAAGGGAAAGGGAAAGGGAAAGGGAAAGGGAAAGGAAAGGAAAGGAAAGGGAAAGGGAAAGGGAAAGGGAAAGGAAAGGGAAAGGAAAGGAAAGGGAAAGGGAAAGGGAAAGGAAAGGGAAAGGAAAGGGAAAGGAAAGGGAAAGGGAAAGGAAAGGGAAAGGGAAAGGGAAAGGGAAAGAGGAGAGAGAGAGAGAGAGAGAGAGAGAGAGAGAGAGAGAGAGAGAGAGAGAGAGAGAGAGAGAGAGAGAGAGAGAGAGAGAGAGAGAGAGAGAGAGAGAGAGAGAGAGAGAGAGAGAGAGAGAGAGAGAGAGAGAGAGAGAGAGAGAGAGAGAGAGAGAGAGAGAGAGACATAACCTCCTTCGCCTACAGTGGTGGGTGTAATGAGTGATGTCGAAAATGCATCCATGTGATTATGAACAACTACCTCTGTACAATGTGAGGTATCAAAATGTATCTTTTGATTTACCTTTTCATAAACACATAAAATTTCCCGGTGCCAGAGGTTATGCTTTCATAACATATGGTTATGTCTGTTTGTGTGTCTGTGAACAAGATTTCTCAAAAGGTTGTGGATGGATTCGGCCGAAAATTGGTGGACAGGTTGGGTGTGTTTGGACAGGTTGGGTGTGTTTGGACAGGTTGGGTGTGTTTGGACAGGTTGGGTGTGTTTTGACAGGTTGGGTGTGTTTGGACAGGTTGGGTGTGTTCGGACAGGTTGGGTGTGTTCGGACAGGTTGGGTGTGTTCGGACAGGTTGGGTGTGTTCGGACAGGTTGGGTGTGTTCAGACAGGTTGGGTGTGTTCAGACAGGTTGGGTGTGTTCAGACAGGTTGGGTGTGTTCAGACAGGTTGGGTGTGTTTCGACAGGTTGGGTGTGTTTCGACAGGTTGGGTGTGTTCAGACAGGTTGGGTGTGTTTAGACAGGTTGGGTGTATTTAGACAGGTTGGGTGTATTTAGACAGGTTGGGTGTGTGCCAAGGATTAATTGATTCCATTTTGGTGAAGATCCAGAACCGAATCCGGATATGAGAACTTTTTATGTGATTCCGCACCATTGAGTGATGGGACCAAAAACGATATATAGCACGATATCTCAAAACGACGTGTTTGGGTTGTGACAAAACGAGGTGGATGAGTTGGTTCGGTGACAAGGACAAGCCGATTCGATTTTGGTTCAGCTCTGGATTCAGATCCGACCAATCAGTGGGACACAAAACGTAAATTGCTCATCCTGGTGAAGGTATGCTCTCGACTCAGTGCTGTTCCAGTTGTATACTGAATGTACCTTCTGTATATAAATATTTTCTCGTGTTTGTTTGGACGTTATTCTTTCATGG
>NW_028224018.1:0-2477 GCF_056783735.1 Eptatretus burgeri
GATGTTTAGCAAGAATGGCTGATTGTTGCTTGGGACAAATACAGTCTCCACATACATCGATATATATATATATATATATATATATATATATATATATATATATATATATATATATATATATATATATATATATATTGTTAAGGATTCGCGCCCGCCGGCGTGCTGACGGCCACGTAACTCGAATCGCGGCACGTCGCCCACCGGACGGACAATCCAGTCGTGACCCTCTCGGACTAACGCCGGGAACCAGTCATGGGTGGACCTTTCGGTCTCACCGCGATCGAGCCAATCGGCCCCCGCGTGGGATAGGGTTGCTCGCCACCCGACCTACCTAAGTACCCACACGGAGGGTAGACCGGGCGATCGCACCTCGCCGCAGGTCGAAGCCGGACACGGGCCACTTAGCGACCCGGCTCATTACTATCGAGATAACCGAGCGGTGTTATCGTCGGCCTCGACGGTTCGATTAATTATCGGGCGTATTCAGCCCACTACCAACCCTTTACGTGAAGCAAGATGAGGATTCAATGAAAGAAATGACGAAGCGAGCGGGAAAACAGTTCAATAATAAAGCACATTTGTCTAGATGAACGGAAAGCACACATATACAATTCCACCAAAAGCACATAGAAAAGAAGAAGACAAAAAGCAAATGCGACAATGCAGATCTAATACCGACTGTGACTGCACACGGCAACACTTATACAATTTTTAGCTTCACAGACGGCGCCGACTAAAACACATATTCAAAACCAAGAAAAAGAACACCCTCAAGGATGAGGCGGGCCTGGGGGCCGAGACCGGCTCGAGGGCCTACCCGTGCGGTGATGAGGCGCGGGTGGCGATGGTGCCTCAACTCCCGCGGGCCTCGCGGGCAGTGTCCCGGCAGGGGTGGGGAAGGGGCCCCCTTTGTGCGCCACTATCTCAGCGGGGAAACAGGGGAGGGGTTGCTGATGCTCGGGGAAAGGAGGATATAACCCTGTCTCGGGTCCCGCGGCGAGCGTCTCCTCCTCCACCTCGGTCAGCGTTGCTGGCCTCTCTGGTGTGCAGCTCCCGGCACCGGCCGAGCACCCCCTCGTCTGCCTTCGCCGCCGCCGCATACTCCACAGCTCCGTCCTCTTCACTCCGACTCCGCGAACTCCCAACTGCACTCTGGGCCCCGGCTGACGAACGCGGTCGCTTGTATAAGGCCGTGGCTTCGCCTTTGACCCCCTGCCTTCGACCTTTCACCTCGCTCCCCATTGGCCCGAGAAAAAATGGGCGTGAATGCTTTTTGATCCATGAATTTTGCCCATATAGCGACCGCCTCCTCCAACGCCCTGGAGGCGGGGCCAAATACTTCATCACCGATTGGACGGAACAAAAGTGAGGCGTGAGTCGTTTTGATCCGTTTTCTGCGGAGAAAGTCCGTGGTTTTGTACACGCTGTTCGGCGCGCGCCCACTGCACGAGTCCAATACCGGCACCCACAAGCGGCACGCAAGAACGGTGGCGATGCGGCAGTTGCGAGGTGTGACGGTAAAGGCCTGGCTGTGTGTGGTGAAGCGGCGGCGTTGTGGTGGGTGGTTGATGTTGTGATGACTGTTGAGACGTGGTTGGTGGTGGTAATAATGGCGGTTGGTCCAAAATAAAGATAGTAAAAGAAAAACGGCTATCCTGAAGAGTCGCAGCCGAGTGAATGACATGTATTCCCACTAGACAACGGGTTTGGGCCTAACTACACACATATACTTACCGAGATATCTCACCTAAGGGACCTGAATGGTGGTTTGCGAATTTGGTCCCTAAGCCACAACACTACCCCTCCTTTTTACAGACTCGTCCCGAGTCGTCAAATTCTCGTGTGCCATCATGTGTAGTTTTCCCCGAGTACATTTTACCTACGGATCCCTGAGTGCGACATTCATGAGTATTCGTGTCCCAAAATAAATAACCAGAGGGCTGCGTAACTACCTAAACAAACTCACCACACGGACGACTTAAATAAAATTGCCGGCAGCTAGGACAGACATGCCGGGGGCGCACTCTCATATTTACAGTACATCTTAACGCCAACTTACAAAATTTTACACTAAACCATGGCCCAGGATCAATGAACTCTGCAAAAGAAAAGCAGTTAGCAGGGAGCCAGGGGCCTGCTTGCATGCAGTCTCTGGCTCAAAACAATGCAGGTGACAGGGAACGGGCTGGCTGCACTCACATGCAGTCCAAGGCATACCACTGCAGAACTGAACACAGTGAACCACAACACAGTGCATGGGCTGCACAACCGTTGTCTCCGTGCCAGCTCAACTGACACACGCAATGAACTGAACGAATGGATGGATGGACCCAAACACGGTGCACGGGCCGCCACTGCAGGCCCGGGGTGCAACTGCCAACAGGGCAGTTCTCGCAGCTTGCAAACTGTTGCCTTGCGAATCCTGGCGCACATGGAAATGAACAGGGGGGGGGCAGAGCAAAAATTGAGCAGGGCTG
>NW_028224019.1:0-2431 GCF_056783735.1 Eptatretus burgeri
TGACACAGGTAGTCAGTCCCGTCACGTTCAAACAGTCCTCAGAAGGTGAATCAGCAAAACATGGAAAAGAACCCAAGTCAGCTGGTACAGCTGAACCTGAGATAAGGAAGAAGGAAACTCCAAGCTGAAAAGTATGAGCTGGTTGAAGGACAGGAAAGGTTGGAGGGACAAATAAGTTGCGCAGGGTACACACCGGTCAACAAGCCAAGTGCCTTCTCAAAATGGCATGAAAATCACCACTAATGATGCCAACCAGCCAATATAACGAGCAGCGTTAAAATCATCGCCAAGATAACAGGGAGTGCAATGTCCGACAAGGAGGTCCCACAAATATCTGAGAGATTTCAGCTCAGACGAATACTTCCAAGGGTATGTACGATAAGAAGAGAAGCTTTCAATATCCACCGATGAACGCACGGCGTTCACCGAGTATGTCAGGTTTAAAGGTTACTAGACGACCTGTGAACACATTGGGTTCTCGTTGTGACAGGGGTTGATAACAAAAACATAAAAAAGATAGCTCCAGCGAACTATACCGCTGGAGGTTGTTTGCAATGATCAAATACTCCCGAAGAGTACTTGACTGAATGGGGAATTGATTTTTAATAATTTTTTTCGTTGCCCGATTTGAACGAAACTTCTTATGTTGCGCGTCAACGTGAAAAACGGAGAAACGAAAGTCAAAGAAATTATTGCGCGTAATCTTCTAAAACACTATTTTATTTATTAATGAACACGGAAGTATTAGATCAAAATGGCGATGTTTATTTTTCTGCTTAAAATTAAATCGATTCTTTGTCGATACTAAATATTTGAGATTTTAAAATAAATCATTTCAAGGAAAAAAAAAGATAGCTCCAGCAAACATATACCGCTGAGGTTGTTTGCATTGATAAAATTCTCCCGAAGAGAAGTACTTGACTGAATCGGGAATTGATTTTTTAATAATTTTTTCGTTGCCCAATTTGAATGAAACTTGATACTGTACTGCATAACCGCGAGAAGAATGGTGAGTAAGGTGGCCCTAAAATTGTTGTGCTATCGTGGTACCGTTTTGGCTGTATTTTGGGAAGATACATACAAACATACATACATACATACATACATACATACATACATACATACAAGATGATAGTTTTAGTAACATATAGATGTTGATTCCTCCTTCACTGAGTATGTGAGTTTTAAAAGCAGATGTTCCCCTCCAAACAGAGCTCAAGAGAATAGGTCCATTCCTTCATCTCATTGTCGTCTGTCTCCCTCTCCTGATTTAAAACTGTAGTTTTTCTTTTACCTCCGCCACTGGAGGTGAAGGAGGTTATGTTTTCACCCCTTTCTGCTGGGTCACTGAAATAGGTGACCCCTATTGTCAGTAATTCTGTCTGTTTGTTTGGATGTTTGTTTGGATGTTTGTTCGTTTGTAATCAGCATAATTGGTAGTAAGCGTGGCCGATTTTGACCAAACTCGGGTGGTAGGTACATCTTATGACCGAGTGCTTTGGAAATTGTGATGGTTGCTAGGGACGCTTTGGTTCCCTAGTAACAACGGAAAAACCTTCAAAATCGGCACCGTTCACGCGAAATCAATTCCGAAAGCCATTATCCCACGTAGGGTTATGAAATTTGGCACGAATGATCTACAGGTGATGCTCTATCAAATATATTCCAGTTTTTGTGATATATGGAATACTTTACCCACAGCACCCCCTACAATTAGGGTATGCACAAAAATTGGCAAAAATTGAAGGCCCCCAAACGACCAGGTGAGTGCATCGATATGAATGAAACTTTGCAGGTTCATGGTACTCAATGAGTATTACAACTTTGCCTCAGGACATATCGACCGATTTCTGCTTAGGTCAGAGGTCAAAGGTCAATTAGGTGCAAAATCGATAATATGCGTAGAGTTGGAGGTGCCTTCTGCGCCCAAATGCTACTCATCCTAGGGTTATGGTCGGATGGTCATGAAAATTTACACTAATCATCTGGAATACATTGTGCACAAACAATCGAGCCGGATTTTCGATTTATATCTTTGTTCACCCACAGCACCCCCCTCGAACTTTGGGGATTTCCGATTTCAAACCGCATTTTCGGTACTTTTCATTCAAATGGATACCGAGTAGTTATCAGTAGATGGAACTGGATGAGATTTGATATGCATAATCTTAAGGTGATTCCCTATCCGCAATATGACATCCATTTTGCTCCTATATCTTATAGTTTCCAAATGGCAACCCTCTCAACTTGGGTGTCCGAGGGCCATTGAGCATTCCTGCTGAAACTTCAAAGTACACTAAAAGCTCCAAGATGATTGAACCGGATCGAATGAAACTTTACATGCTTATAGACCGTAATGAGTACTACAACTTTGCTCATTTGCATAATGACCTATCTCGATTAGTTCAGGGTCAAAGGTCAATAAGTGCAT
>NW_028224022.1:0-2265 GCF_056783735.1 Eptatretus burgeri
CGGTGATGAACCCAGTGAGGCTGAATTTTTCAACCAGCCGGTGATGAACCAAGTGAGGCTGAATTTTCCAACCAGCCGGTGATGAACCCAGTGAGGCTGAATTTTTCAACCTCCCGGTGATGAACCCAGTGAAGCTGAATTTTCCAACCACCCGGTGATGAACCCAGTGAGGCTGAATTTTTCAACCAGCCGGTGATGAACCCAGTGAAGCTGAATTTTTCAACCAGCCGGTGATGAACCAAGTGAGGCTGAATTTTCCAACCAGCCGGTGATGAACCCAGTGAGGCTGAATTTTCCAACCAGCCGGTGATGAACCCAGTGATGCTGAATTTTTCAACCTCCCGGTGATGAACCCAGTGAGGGTGAATTTTCCAACCAGCCGGTGATGAACCCATTGAGGCTGAATTTCAAAACCAGCCGGTGATGAACCCAGAAAGGCTGAATTTTCCAACTAGCTGGTGATGAACCCAGTGACGCTGAATTTTCCAACCAGCCGGTGATGAATCCATTGAGGCTGAATTTAAAAACCAGCCGGTGACGAACCCAGAAAGGCTGAATTTTCCAACCAGCCGGTGATGAACCCAGTAAGGCTGAATTTTCCAACCTCCCGGTGATGAGCCCATTGAGGCTGAATTTCAAAACCAGCCGGTGATGAACCCAGTGAGGCTGAATTTTTCAACCAGCCGGTGATGAACCAAGTGAGGCTGAATTTTCCAACCAGCCAGTGATGAACCCAGTGAGGCTGAATTTTCCAATCAGCTGGTGATGAACCCAGCAAAGCTGAATTTTCCCACCTCCCGGTGATGAACCCAGTGAGGCTGAATTTTCCAACCAGCCGGTGATGAAGCCAGTGAGATTGAATTTTCCAACCAGCCGGTGATGAACCCAGTGAAGCTGAATTTTCCAACCTCCCGGTGATGAACCCATTGAGGCTGAATTTCAAAACCAGCCCGTGATGAACCCAGTGAGGCTGAATTTTTCAACCAGCTGGTGATGAACCCAGTGAAGCTGAATTTTCCAACCAACCGGTGATGAACTCAGTGAGGCTGAATTTTTCAACCAGCTGGTGATGAACCAAGTAAGGCTGAATTTTCCAACCTCCCGGTGATGAACTCAGTGAGGCTGAATTTTTCAACCAGCTGGTGATGAACCAAGTAAGGCTGAATTTTCCAACCAGCTGGTGATGAACCCAGTGAAGCTGAATTTTCCAACCAACCGGTGATGAACTCAGTGAGGCTGAATTTTTCAACCAGCTGGTGATGAACCAAGTAAGGCTGAATTTTCCAACCAGATGGTGATGAACCCAGTAAAGCTGAATTTTCCCACCTCCCATTGATGAACCCAGTGAGGCTGAATTTTCCAACCAGATGGTGATGAACCCAGTGAAGCTGACTTTTCCAACTTCCCGGTGGTGAACCCAATGAAGCTGAATTTTCCAACCACCCGGTGATGAACCCCGTGAAGATGTAATTTTCCAACCTCCCGGTGATGAACCCATTGAGGATAAATTTTCCAACCAGCCTGTGGTGAACCCAGTGAAGCTGAATTTTCCAACCACCCGGTGATGAACCCAGTGAGGCTGAATTTTCCAACCAGCCGGTGATGAACCCAGTGATGCTGAATTTTTCAACCTCCCGGTGATGAACCCAGTGAGGGTGAATTTTCCAACCAGCCGGTGATGAACCCATTGAGGCTGAATTTCAAAACCAGCCGGTGATGAACCCAAAAAGGCTGAATTTTCCAACTAGCTGGTGATGAACCCAGTGACGCTGAATTTTCCAACCTCCCGGTGATGAACCCAGTAAGTCTGAATTTTCCAACCAGCCGGTGATGAACCCAGAAAGGCTGAATTTTCCAACCAGCTGATGATGATCCAAGTGAAGCTGAATTTTCCAACCTCCCGGTGATGAACCCATTGAGGCTGAATTTTCCAAGCAGCCGGTGGTGAACCCAGGGAAGCTGAATTTTCCAACCACCCGGTGATGAACCCAATAAGGCTGAATTTTCCAACCAGCCGGTGAGGAAATAGTGAAGCTGATTTTTCCAACCAGCCGGTGATGAACCCAGTGAAGCTGAATTTTCCAACCTCCCGGTGATGAACCCATTGAGGCTGAATTTTCCAACCAGCCGGTGATGAATCCATTGAGGCTGAATTTCAAAACCAGCCGGTGATGAACCCAGAAAGGCTGAGTTTTCCAACCAGCTGGTGATGAACCCAGTAAGGCTGAATTTTCCAACCAGCCGGTGATGAACCCAGTGAGGCTG
>NW_028224023.1:0-2260 GCF_056783735.1 Eptatretus burgeri
TTGTACGTCGTCTAGTTGGTGAAAGGATGGTTTCTCAGTGCGCGACACCACCTGTCAAACATGGAGGAGGAAGCATGATGATTTTGGGCTCTTTTGCTGGATCCAGAGTCGGCGACTTGCACAGAGTGACTGGCATCCTGAACCAAAAGGGCTACCACAGCATTTTGCAGCAACATGCAATACCCTCTGATCTGCGCCTCGTTGTCTCATGGGTTCATCCTGCAGCAAGATAACGACCCAAAACATACCTCCAGGCTATGTCAGAACTACCTTAGAAGAAAAGAACAAGACAGTGGGCTTCAAATCATGGCATGGCCAGCACAGTCTCCAGACTTACACCCTATCTAGCTGGTTTGGGATGAACTGGACAGAAGGATGAAAGCAAAGCAACCGACAAGTGCAACACATTTATGGGAACTTCTGCAACAGTGTTGGGAAGAACTTTCCAACAATATTTGTTTTCCATTGAAGAAAGAATGCCACGAGTATGTTCGGCTGTTCTATCTGCAAAAGGTGGCTACTTTGATGAGTCAAAAATTTCGATTAAACTCTGTTCAACAAAACGATTCCATGATTTCTTTTGAATCTACAATTGTTTATTTGTTGTATGCTTTAATTTCAGAGTACATTGAAACATTAAACTGCTTAAATTTCAGTAAAAACTGGAAAAACGGGGTTGTTCTAAAACTTTTGAGCGGTATTGTATATGTATGAATATATATTTGTATATGTATTAATATATATATATATATATATATATATATATATATATATATATATATATATATATATATATATACATATATATATATATACATATATATATATACATATATATATATACATATATATACATATATATATATATATATATATATATATATATATATACATATATATATATATATATATATATACATATATGTATTTATATATATATATATATATATATATATATATATATATATATATATATATATATATATATATATATATATATATATATATATATATATATATATATTGGTCAATGATATGGCATTGAACCTTCAGGAACAATTGCACAAAGGTTTTCAATTTCCCTTTTCATTTTTATCCTGACAATATTATTTGAGAAATATACCTGTGACTGTGTCCCGTGACAAAGGAACACATGCGGGTCACCAGAGGAAATGAAATAATTTTGGGTCATTATTTTGTCACTGGGAGGGAGAGAGTGGTCCATCTCTGACTGGATCAGTTTACAAATTGCAACAAGGCGCGTTCCTGTCGTTAACACGTCACATGGAACAGGTAAAGAACCTGTGGTTTCCTGGATAAAAACAATGTACATTTTCTTTTTTGCTGAACATATACATCGTGTCTCATGGAAAGAAGTTGTAATAAAAAAAATATGCGGAGGGTATCATTAATTACGTTCAATTGATAATGATGTATCTCACTGTCACAAGATGATTTTCAGAACTGCCCTTTACCAGATTTCCTATCTGAGGTTAAGCTAACATTCTTCGCTGGATATGATCATTTACTGTGACGTGGAAACCTATCTGCATGGTGTGCCAATATTTTCATCAGGTGAGACCTGCTGTCTGTACAACAACTACACTCTAATATTGCATGCACCATAACCTGGAAGCAAGAAATATCCTAGAAGACCAGAGCACTTGCTGTCTGCAGCTTCGAGTAGGAATTTGTCTTCTTTCCAGGATGCCGGTGATTGAGTAGGATCTAACAGTTAAATTATCTTGTCGGGAATCGAACCGAGACTAGACATCTCAAAGGTAATTGGGCTCACATATTCTGAACCATCCTGTCGAACAACCTATAAAGTCGATCAAAGTGCAGGAGGATTTAAAACATGGCAAACCTGAACCCCCTGCTTAAACTACAACCCAAAATCCACTATATCATGTCTGACATCATTATAATTCGGCGATTCTGCATTAATGTAAAATGACCGGGGAAAGTGATCGGTTTCTTTCCTGCCTTAAAACAGAAAGTTAGTTTTCTTTCAATGTGTGATTATACTTCCAGCTTCCTCATGAGGTTTTCATTTTATAAATGGACCAAACCTCTCGCTACCGCACTTGATTAAACCCTCGGTACTCGTGATAAAATGTCTTTTTGTGCAATTCCTTTGCAGACAAATTTCAATAGGACCACTCTCTAAAGTTTGTCGGCGGCAGTGATTTAAATTCGAGTTGGGTAACTTTACGATTGTACTTGCGCAGCTCAAATGTGACTTACAAAGCTCAAACAG
>NW_028224024.1:0-2209 GCF_056783735.1 Eptatretus burgeri
AGTGATGCAGAGTTTGTTATTCTCAACAAAACAAATTAATTGATCAAGGAAATTCGATCGTACGAAACCAAAACGACAAACCATCACACCCCATCCACCCATTTGTCATTAGAGTTCACTCGAACACAAATGGAATTACCTGGACCGAATGTCATTGTTCGGGCGACACACAAATTGCTGAGATTTTTCCGCAGGCATGTTACCGACGCGTCCTTGGAGCCGACGTGTTGCCGTTACCACGCCATGACGAGGTGTGTGCAGGTACTAATGAATCCTCTACAAGTCATAAAGAGCACGATATCGTCTCGATGGAATCAAGACAACACCACCATGTCGGTAAGAGTTTGAGAGGAGGCTGCCCAAAGATGATTGAAATAACTGCAGAGACGAGTGGACAAGAAAAATATGTGAAGTACATAAATTTAGAAAAAGTATTGAAAAATTTACTCGTATAATTTTTCAAAACTTTTCTTTTGTGGTCTCCTTCATCAAAACTCCTGCAATTTGCAGAGGAATACACAGGAGGAAACGATCAGACATCCTTCTGCAAGGCTCGTGTTTGGCCTCGTAACAAGAAGACTTGGAATTGCCCAAAACACGACTCCGTAAACACAGCAGCAATTCCCATTTCGGATATCGCGCCTCGCCTCGTATTTTAAAACGAATAAAGTCACAAAACAAACACGAGACGTTCCCTGCCTGCAGCAGGAAAACCCAATTGAACCCAATCACGCGAATGGCTGCTTCGTGCTCACCTTGAATCATTTCACCAATCTTGTTACAAATTCCAGCAGCAAAGTCCCTGAAAGGGTAGAATGAGAAAAGGTTACATAAATCAAGAAAAAAATTAATAATCAAATAATAGTCAATGTGCATTCAAACAATCGCTGAAGGCCTGCGAGAAGAGTCTCCAAAAGGCAGTCTCTTGCCTCGACTGTGCGGCAAACTTTGCTGCTGCGAAGACGGCGGCTTCGACTTCAACTCCGTCATGAGAGTCCAGGCTCTCGCGTATACTGTGATGTGCATTCTTGCGCTCGGGGATGATGCAGGCAATGCTCCCAAGTAGCCTACAAATGAAAGGACAGAACCACAGGGCATGGTAACAGGATGCCAATGGACATGTTCAGAGTCACAACTCAAACATAACGGAATCCAACTTAAGCTACAAATCGATTTTGAATGCAGAGGAGGCAGAAAATGCTTCGCATCAAAAAGGTCTTTGGTACGACTCGGCCAAGGTCCGGTTTTAACCGCCATCCTCCCACTCAGGGCGGACTAACTCGTCATTACGCCACCAAGTCTGGTGAATTTTCCTTCTTAATTACTTCAAATGAAGGAACACATCAAACTATGTACAGTAAGATCATTTCGATGGAATCAATTTCTGGTAATTTCCTGCAAGAAGGGATGATGCTCGTGCAAGCAAGGAGGAATCAAATTGGCAGGATTTATCCAGAGGTAACTCAGCCTTATTCGAGGATTTTTGTTTTTCGGAATAAATGACTCAATTTGTTTTTTTACAAGGAAATTTTGCACAGAAGGAGGCCATTCGGCCCTTCATGGTTGCATCACACCATTAAGAGATTTTAATAAATCCATCAATACCCCTTCCCTTCATGTGCAGCCTTTTGGCCGTTACACTGGTACTCATTTTGCCGACCTCCAAAGGATGACAGGCTGAGTCAACCCCCTGGTGTTAATTCAACAGAGACGGGGCTTGAATTCAGGACTCTAGGATCCCGAGCCACCACCCGAGCCGCTAAGCCAACACCAGGTTATCGTGTCACCGTGAGATGAGGTCACCGCGAGAATCCTTTAAACAAAGGAGAATTACAAAATTTAATCTCCAGAATCAAACTTACAAGCAGTTCTGACTCCTTGAAAAGTGCTCATTTGTCCAATTCGGACATATGTGGCATTTTGGGCGTCTCTGGGAGGAGTATGTTGGATATGACGGTTCGGTGATTGCCAATTGCGTGCCAAGGGAGCCGTTTCATATCGACCCTTTCATTGACCTTGCTTGAATGCTTAAGCCTATTGGCGAGTGCTCTCAAAGCTGCTTGGTTGTTCGTTTTGGGGAAAAGTAACCGTGCTTTCAATCTCACATCGATTCGATGTATGTTTCCGCCATTGTTGGCTCCCGCGGTGCCGTGCGGTGGGTGCCTCGGGAGGTGTCTTATCCACCGAAAATGTGCACGGATCGCTTTGT
>NW_028224025.1:0-2195 GCF_056783735.1 Eptatretus burgeri
CACTATCTCAGTGCGGGGGGAAACAGGGGGGTTGTTGATGCTCTGGGGAAAGAGGATAGCTGGCTTGCTTGGGTCGCGCGACAAGCGACTCCACTGCGACCTCGACCGCGTTCCCGGCTTCCCCTCTCTGCTCCGACAGACTCCGAACCCCGACAGACCGACTCTCCTCCAGACCCGTCTTGACTGCTGCTGCCACACTCCGCCACCGTCACACCTCTCCAACTCGCCCGAGCCCGAAACAGAAACTGACTGAATTCGCCCCGCGCTCGGCGCTTTATAGTACGGCAGGAGAATCCATATGCAAATTTCCGGATCAGGATGGGCTCCGGGACGGAGCCACGCTCGCCCATTGGACGGAGGAAAAGTGGGGCGTGAACCTCCCCTGATCCTCGAATTTGCATATGTCGATTCTACTCCGACGCGCCTGGAGGCGGGGCCAAATCGCCCCGTGCTTAATGATTGGAGGGATCCGAAGTGGGCGTGTATCATTCCTGATCCGACTTTTCCTCGGAAAGGCCGCTTTTTGCACCCGCGGCTCAGCGCGCGTCCCGCACGAGGCCAGGACAGCCTGACGCTCGGCGCCCACAAGCGGCGCGGGAACGGCCGCAGAAGGAGAGGCGAAGGTGGTGTAGGCCTAAAGTGGCGGTGATGGCCATGGCGACGCTTGGAATGGTGGTGATGCGATGTTTGCGAGAGCGAGTTGTGAAGGTAAAGGTCGTGGCTGTTGGCGTTGTTGTTGTTGTTGTGAAGCGGCGTTGAGGTTGGTGGTTGTTGTGTGATGGCGGTTGAGACGTGGTTGGTTCAAAATAAAGATAGAACAGAAAAACGGCTATCTTAAAGGGTCGCAGCCCGAATGAATCGCATTTATTCCCTCTAAACAACGGGTTTGGGGCTAACTACACATGTACTTACAGAGATATCTCACCTACAGGACCTGAATGGTGGCTTGCGAATTTCCTCAACCACAACAATATATATATATATATATATGAAGACCACAAGGGGAAAACCAGAGATGTCAGGATAAGTCAATTTTGAAGAAACTGAAAAACAAAGTTTCAAGACTTTGGTGGACTGTTTAATAACTGTCATATAGATTTCTTTTCCAGAAAAAGGAAGAGTGATCATTGGCCGATCAAATTAAGCATGTAGCATTTGCCAAGCTTCTGTGTTATGTTGCAAACTAACATAACTGGTTATTCCCTTGTTTAATAATTGCCATGCAATTTTAACCCAGGGTGTGTAGCAAATTCATGCTTGTTGGTTATTAGCATACATTACATGACTTTGGTGATCACAGATTTTTTTTTTCAACATTAAACGGTTATTGTTTTTTTGTTTGATTGGTGTTCAACACCATACTCAAGGGTATTTCGCTTGTATGACGACGGATTCTCCATTTCTTACTCCGTACTACTTAATATGATGGAAAACCGAGAGGAAAAACCAAATAAAAACCACCCGCGATAGCCGAAGTCACCTCATGTGACTCCCTCATATACCTAAGCAGGTTGATTGGGCAGTGGGTACATCGAATGACGATGGGTACTCAGACGCGCTAACCATTAAGCCACGGCGTGGGTCCCATAAAAGTCACAATAAAGGTTTGACCAGGCTTGAACCACGATTATGCACCAACTACGGAGCCCATGATATAACCAAATAGGCCATTGTAGTGCTCCGAGAGTTTATGTTGTGTGAAAGTTTTACAACCTTTCATTTTTTAGTTTCCTCAACTCTAGAATATTACATGGTGCTGGAACAGTTGACATATGAATGAAAGGGAGATAACCAGGAGTAAAAGTACTGACAACTCTGGGATTTCTACTTGGTTCAGCCTTGACAACACTTGTTTTTTTCATTGCACGGCTAAACTTTATACCATATAAATTATATGTGACACCCCTGAAGTTATTTGTTAAAGAAATAATATGTGCTTGAGCCAACCCAACGCACTAACGCGCATACAAATATTTTTAATGTATATATATATATATATATATATATATATATTTTCTATTTTATGGAAAGCCACTTCAGGCGCATCCTGGAGCTGAATGTTAGGGTCTATATGTGTGTAAATTTTCATCAAGATCGGTTTGCACTGGTCTTGGAGCTTATTAGTTACAAACAAACAGACAAACAAACAGACAAACAGACAGACAGACAGACAAACAGACAGAAGGACTGCCATT
>NW_028224028.1:0-2124 GCF_056783735.1 Eptatretus burgeri
AAGTAATTTAGTTATTTTTTATAATTATCAACCCCGAGATAAAAGAGAGTTACAGGTGAGTGACATAAGGAACACATCACTTATTTGAAAGAAAAAAAAAACTTGGGGATGTTGTTCATCCGTCATGCTATCTCCTCCTAAACGCTGTGCAGAAATTCACCAAACTTGGACAGAAATTCATCAAACAAATTCACCAAACCAAACTTGGACAAGTAATGATCACCACATGGCAAGAAAGTGCAAGTGCAGTACCATTTTGGCCCATCCCCTGGGGTGGAGTCAGAAGGTCCAATACCAAAAAATGCAATTACCAGCAGATTTCAAAACATTTCTTAATGAAACCTTAAATGGTAATCAACATTGGGGGGCGCATGAAATATGTAACAATTTTTTTTGGATTGGACTCCCGGTTCATGCCCCAGGGAGTGGGGACTGAGGGTCACAGGGGTCGAAACAGAATTTTTTTTTTTAACTCAAAATGTGATGTTGGGTCATTCCTGGGGGAATCTTTTTCCATCTTTAAGCTTTGCTTTATGTGGGAAAAGTTGTGGATTTGTGATGGCGAGTCATCGTGTTGTAAATGAAAACAGTCGACAAATTCACGTTTGGCAAGTACAAGATGGCGACGCGAGGATGACTTGTCGTCATGGTGCTTTAAAACAGAGCAGATAAGAAACAGGGTGACGTGGGAGCAAACAAACTTCAGAGGATAGCTTTGGTGGTGTATGCCTACCCCACAATCAGGCCTACAATCTTTCAACCTAGCCGCCTATCGTGAAGACCAGGGAGGCAAGGTTGGTTAGAATTATTAAAACCACAACATTTTTCTGGTTACTACTTTATAAAAGTGAACTTACATAAACGTATCAAAAGTATGGCGAGTAATCAGCTTATGAGTTCGACTGGAATGTAGAAATACTGATTAGTGCTTGAGAACAAGTCCAGGAGCTTGTGTTACCCGTGGAATATTATGGTCGTTCAGTTTTTCATGAAGTACGTCCCAGCCTTGGCGGTATATACATTCCCGTGCAGTTGGAATTGCTGTACAATGTCTGATTTAGCAGCACACCAATCCTCCCCCGTCTCTCTATTTAGCTATACCGAATTACAACACCATTAAGGAACTTCAACACAGGCAATTAGACCCATCAGGCCAGCACAACCCTGCCCATATCTCTGTACCCTTCTGCTTCGAGGTACCTCTCCAGTTCTAGTTTAAACTCATCCACCGTTTCAGCTTTCACCACCTTTCCAGGGAGACCATTCCACATGTTAAATACTCTCTAAATGAAACATCCCTGCCTTAACGTCATCTCAAAAAGCTGTGGCCCCAGATCCGATCACTGTCAATTCTGCAGATAAGGAACACATCACTTATTTTGTAAACTTACCATCACCGTAATGTCCCTCTGAAGTTGAAACAGCGTTCATAACTTTCCAATTTGGCTTGATTGTATTCTGGTTCAAATGAATATGGTTGAATTCCGACAACAAACTCATTAAATGCACAGAGTGGCCACAAAATCCCGATGCACGCAGTTAGAATTTAGTTGGAATTGATCTGTATGCTTCCCTCCATTCTCCACAAATTTGAATTTTTCTCCATGTTCTTCTAGACATCTTCCATGTTGAGGGTTGGAGGTCATAAAAGCAGCTCCTGCAGCTGATTTGAGATCTTCAACTGTCAAGAATCAGCTATCGTGCTAATGTTCAGCTACCTTGCTAAGAATCAGCTAGCCTGCTATGTTCAGCTATCCTAAGAATCAGCTATCTTCAGCTATCCGCAACAAGAGGGTGCACCAGCACATTATGCTCTCGCAGTTAGAGAATATCAACAAGGAAATCCAACACAGGTGGAGGCCATTGGGCCCATCATGCCTGCGTGAACACCACACCAACCCAAGATCCAAGATTGATTCCAAGATTGACTTACAAGTATCTCGACGACTAATTCAGTGAACGATGGATTGGACGTGGATCTGAGATATTGTGGCCTCCTTGAGGTCCGGAATTAACATGTGACAACTCACTCACTCTGAGGCATTGTGAAAGAGGAAATTTTTCATCTCTGCCCAACAACAGTTGAAGACCTCAAAACAGCTGTCAGGGGCTACTTTTATGACC
>NW_028224029.1:0-2121 GCF_056783735.1 Eptatretus burgeri
CTTGCTCTCTCTCTCTCTCTCTCTCTCTCTCTCTCTCTCTCTCTCTTGCTCTCTCTCTCTCTGTCTCTCTCTCTCTCTTGCTCTCTCTCTCTTGCTCTCTCTCTCTCTCTCTCTTGCTCTCGCTTCACAGACTTGGTTCCCACAATACAATCAATTCTAGACCTTAACTCCAGTGAACAGAATGAGAGTCGAAGGTGCCAGAAGCTGCAGTCTCAAAAGCTGCGGCGGCGGCCTGACACCTGCTTTGCCTTTCATCCAGATGTGAGCCCTGGGTTTTGCCTTTTGGGGATGATGTCCATGCATAGAAATCAAAAACATGTGTTGCATCTCAAACCAAATGTTTCATTTTGTGTACGATTTCAGGAAAAAGCAGCCGAATGTGTTGGAACCTCAACTGCAGTCCCATCTCTTCTGCTCCTCACTACGCTTTTCTTGCTTGCCAGCCAGCTATCTTCCCTGTGATGACCCAAGCCTAAAGGCAAAACTCAAAGCCATGGACAGCACTATATGACGAATGAACTTTGCGTGGTTGTACCCACGTGTTTTAAAGCCACGTTTCCGCATGGTTGTGGTGCATACAATCTGCAACCAGCTGACAAAACTTCAGTATGGTGACAGGTCACCAATGGGTTAAAACGATTTCCAATGTACACCAGGCATATCCATCTGTCAGGTACACTTACTTGGCAGATGCTTGCTAATATAATGAACTAAACTGCAAATTGCAGTTTGTATTGCTGTGTCAGCAGGAGAGCGATTTAGTTGATGGGAGAGGGAAAATAGAAGCTGCAGGGAGATGATATTGGAAGAATGAAGGCAGCGTTTGCATGATGAATCTTGATGTCAAATTGTGCAATTTTGTTTGTTATTTTTCTGAAAAGTCAGCACAGCATGAATGGGAGTGTGAAATTATGGAAACCTTGTGATTGAAGAAATGAATATGTCGATTAAACTTGAGCCATTAAATTGTGTTTAAGTCACGGACATCAAATCAGATTCAAGAGATAACTCCCCAACAATTCAGCTCAATTTAAAAAAAAAAAAAAAAAAAAAAAAAAATCAAAATCCACCGAAACTGCACCTGTTGAGCAATGTTCATTGCATCCTCCGTCAATCATCCTCAGTCTCCACAGGAAGTTCAACTTTAACACCCTTGGCCTTTGAAACTAATGGAGGTTGGAAGTGCAGAGTCATAAGCCCACTGTTTACAAACCTTTAATGTACTGTCAATAGAGATGACAGCACAAGATCTGAAGTTGGTGTCACAAACGCAAACAACCAAACTTGCACAGAAAAGCAATTGGGGAAAAAGAAAGAAAAGACAACTACACTAGCAAACAAACCCTCTGTACATGAGCCAAGTGCAGAAAATGACCGGCAGAAAGACGAATATAAATTAATCTCATCAGCCGTGGGAGAACCTCAGTTTTCAAGTATTACAAAACAAGAACAAAACTACAAGAGAAAAGGCATAAGAAAAGTCAGGAAAAAAGTAAATAAAAAGGTGTGTATAAGACATTGGGAGTGGCACATGGAATAAAACGGCAATGAACAGGAGTTACTGGGATGGAGGGAGCATGGGCAGAGAAGGCATTGAGGATCAGAATATATGTGTGAGAGAGACAGAGACAGAGACAAAAATGAAGATAACTTGTCTACAGCTGTACATCCTACAAAATACAAGGCAGCCAGACCCAAACACCATGCACTGATTTATATAAAGACAAACTCGGATGAGGAATGGACAAATAGACAAGACAAAGAAAAAGATGAGGGCAGACAAAAACAAGGAATATGTTCCAGTCAAAACAAAAATTATCAAAGAAGAGCTGTGGTCATATTGGTTAAATCAGACACGATTGTGTCCAGAAGGTAACAAACAAATAAGTCAGAGATGCAACCAACCAGAAAGACTGGTTGACAGGCAAGGCATGACCTGGTGATTTAGTCTCATGTAACCACAGGTGATGAGCTGTGTTGCCTGGGTCTACATCTCAACTCTATGAGAAAAGGGACATCTATAAAGAGGGTTCCAAGACACAGGGTCTTCGTGGTGCAAACTATAAATATTGAGTTTTATTTCCCATTTGTTGTTGCTGTGAAGAATGCACCACTCTTGAG
>NW_028224030.1:0-2073 GCF_056783735.1 Eptatretus burgeri
ATGGCTGTAAAAACGGTCAAAAAAAAAAATACATACATAAATATATATATATATAAATAAATACAGGGTGTCCCAAAAAAATGTACTCACTCTTTAAATGATAATAAATGCGTTGTTTATTGACTTAGAAACAAGATTAATGGTTAAATGTATAAATGGATAAATGCATGTTTCCAAATGTTCAAACTGACGACCATCACGTTCCAAACACAGCTGATAATGCGGACCAATGGATTCAACAGCGTTACGAATCATTTCATTTGGAACTGCAAGACATTGTCTTTCAATTTCCTCTTTCAGCTCATCGACTGTTGCTGGTTTTGAGCCGTAACCCTTATCTTTGAGATATCCCCATAAAAAGAAGTCCATTGGAGTGAGGTCTGGGGAACGCGCAGGGAATTCAACACGACCTCTTCGCCCAATCCATCTGTTTGGAAAAGTTGCTTCGAGATAGGCCCTTACATCATGGTGGTAGTGGGGAAGTGCTCCATTTTGCTGAAAGTAAATCTCTTCGTCACCAAATATCTCTTCGACACGTGGACCGACGGATTCCTGCAGCAAGTTTTAGTAAACATCCCCAGTGACAGTTTGGTCAAAAAAGAATGGCCCGAGGATGCCCAATGCTGATATCCCACACCACACAATAACCCCTGGTAAGTTTAAGTGACATTCAAATGAGTTGGTGGTCATCCCGGTCAGTGGAAAGTCGTTTTCGCCCTATGCCAGTCTGTAGCTTTGTTGTCCCCAATGTCTGCCACTTGACCTTGTTCTTATGAACCACCGTCTGAAATTTTAAGGATGGAAGTAACGTGACTCTCACTGTGTCCCTCTGCCAGTAAAACCAGAATTGAACCCTTCTTTTCCTCACTCAAAACTTTTCCTTTCAACTCTTTTGGCATGGTCAATAGTTTTTTTTTTTTTATTCCAATTACTTATGAGGTACTACAAGCACTGTTTTTGCCATCCAGCTGGTCCTATTGCAAGAGGATAGTGATGACCACAGCTTGGTTTTCATACTTTTCCTTGTTAAATAAGATTCGGTTCAAGTGATAACCTAATCAGTACCTCACTAAGTAGAATGAGGTGTGCCTGTGTTGGAATTCAACAGACAATGGAATGGAATGGCTGCCACACATGTGGAGATGCTGATTGAATTTTTTTTTGGAGTGGTCTCTTATTTTTTTCCAGAGCTGTATGTATACACACACACACACACACACACACACACACACACACACACACACACACACACACACACACACACACACTCAAAAGTCTGGAAACAGAAACATAGGAATGATAGGAAATAAGCTTTTCTATGTTTCCGGACTTTCGACTCACTGTGTGTGTGTGTGTGTGTGTGTGTGTGTGTGTGTGTGTGTGTGTGTGTGTGTGTGTGTGTGTGTGTGTGTGTGTGTGTGTGTGTGTGTGTGTGTGTGTGTGTGTGTGTGTGTGTGTGTGTGTGTGTGTGTGTGTGTATTCTTGCACCTCCCTCCCTCCATTCCCCACCGCCCCCTCCATGGTTTGCGGCAACAGTGAATACCAGAATGATTGAGTGCATACAGATGCAATGACTTAATATACAAGTTTTATTGTGCAGTCCTGTACTTACAATAATTAGAGTTGAAAAAACACTTCACTGGGGAGAGGTGAAGCGGCTTTCAAGCCACCCTGTTTTTTTACCAGTCGAATAATGTATCCAATCCTTCTTTGAAAGCCAATGGGTGGTTTACTGATGGTACCATGAGTTGGTGAGTGCAATCTCAGAAGGGATTTGTCAGCCCATTTTGATGTCAGAGGAGATCGATGATGTCAGTGAAAAACAACTCATTCCTCTTCCAAGTTGATCCTTTCACCACCAACTGTGTTGATGATTAACCTGCCAATGAGACAACACTAGAGGGCCTAATTGCTCAAGCAACTGAAGAAGTGCATGAACTACGGACCAACTAGAGCAACAAAAATCGATGAAATTTTTTTCTTTGTCATGAAAGGGTCAGACACAGTCATCTTCAGCGAATGTGCACCAAACTGTTTCTCCTCAAAAAAAAAAAACCCCCTGCAAAAAACCTA
>NW_028224031.1:0-2000 GCF_056783735.1 Eptatretus burgeri
ATGTGGGATTTCTCGCCGAAAATCAGATACCTTTTAGAGGGAGCCTTGATAATTTTGAAGATATGTCAGACGGGCACAGTGGGCTCTTCCTCTCGCTTTTAAACTACACACTCAAAAAAGACAACAAGCTTGCCGAAATAATAAAGCATATCCCACGAAACGCAAGCTATACTAGTCCGGAAATGCAGAATGAACTGATCTGCACATTGAGTAATGTTGTGACGGATGCCATCGTGGAAGAAGTAGGCACATCGTGGTTTACCATCAAGGTGGATGGGACGAGGGACCCCACTGAATGTGTGAACATATCAATCATCATTCGCTTTGTATCGGCATCAAATGAAGCAACAGAGCGTCTACTCACAATAGCTACAGCCGACGCTGGAGATGCAAAAACATTGACAGACCTAATAATTGCAGAGCTGACAAAAACAGGACTTGACACGTCAAAAATATTGTCAGGTGTACGATGGGGCTTCGGTAATGGCTGGGAAGCACAGTGGGGTACAAAAGTTGTTGCAAGAGATATTGGAAAGAGAAATCCCCTATGTGCACTGCTTAAATCACCAACTCCATCTGGTAGTTATCCACGCACTGGCAGCAGAGAAAGCTGTCACTGATTTCCTCGAGGTTTGTTGTTGCCTGTACAAATTCTTCAGAAAGCCCACTGTTGCTGCACAGTATAAAGGTGAGCGGTTAAAACGACTTATTGATCAAAGTTGGATGGGACATTTAGCCACCGTGTCTATGATCATAGGATGTTTTAAGGATATCGCATCCTTACTGTTGGAGATTGATGCAGAACACGCCTACGGTGCAGAGATGAGGATGGAGGCTATTGGGCTTTTGCAGGAAGTCTCTGGGCCTGCCTTCATGTTCATTGCTATCTTTGTACAAAAACTGCTGATGTTGTTAAATGGCCCTAACAGACTCTTGCAGACAGAGGACATGGACTTGCTAACGGGGTTGGAACTGGTGGCGAGTGCTACAGAGTGCGTGAAGAAACTCCACTCTGAGGATGAGTTCACTGATCTGTGGAACAAGGCCAACGATGCTCGCACTTCCACACCTGCACCACCAAAACGGAGACGCACAATGCATAAGAACTTGGAACAGTTTGTAGTTTTGGAGACTACAGGACAAAACAACGACAATGACAAGACGGAACTGCAGAGGGTTTTTTACAGCGCAATTGACACTGTGCTTGGCGAGATCGCTCAGCGCTTCAGTGAGCACAACACACAACTCGCCCGTTCACTCGCTGATTTGAATCCTGAAAATGGCAAGTTTTTGGATCCCCACTTGCTCCAGCACATCATGACCTTAACAAAGTCAACCATCAGTGAAACCGAGTGTGTGGTTGCAAAGCAGTTTATTCACACACAGACAGAAAATCGGCCAAACGAGAGATGGACAACACAAAAACTCCTCAACATACCACAAAACGCTGGAAGCCATGCCAAGTGTAGTGACTGCTATGAGACTTGGACTAACATTTGGTGCGTCCACTGCCATGTGTGAAAACTCATTCTCAACATTGAGGAATGTCTTCACTGACCATCGACGGTCCATGCGCCATGCACTCAAGGCACAACTGGTACAGCTGGCCTTCGAGAGAGACCTCACAGGTAAATGCCTGAATAAATGGAAGGAGAAGGTCCTCAGAAGATTCCACACCGAGACACGTCGCCTGCAGCTCTTCTGACAGCGAGTACAGTGGTATAAAAACTATACGAGGAGTTCAGATTGTGTGTGTGACTGCTGGTGATGTGTGTGTGGTTGTGGATGCAGTGTGGTTGTGGTCAGCACCTGCCGTGGTCAGCTGCTGTGTACTTCTGATGTTTAAGTTAAATGTTGTGTTTGGTGCTTTGCATATCTCATATCTAGTGCTTTGTGCATAACCTTACCTCTGTGTAATTGACTGCTTTAAATGCGGACCTTGTGGCATCTTCAGGCTGGTCGTATTTGCTGTTGATAGTTTAACGTGATAATCGCAGGTC
>NW_028224032.1:0-2000 GCF_056783735.1 Eptatretus burgeri
GCTTCACCACAACCGCCACGACCTTTACCGTCACAACTCGCCACCATCTCATCCACACCATCTCGTGCCACTCGTGGGCGCCGATGCTGGACTCGTGCGGGGCGCGCACCGAGCAGCGTGTTCAAAAACATCACAGACTTTCCGCAGAAAACGGATCAAAAACGACTCACGCCCACTTTTGTTCCGTCCAATCGGTGAGCGAGGGGCGATTTGGCCCCGCCTCCAGGGCGTTGGAGGGCGGTCGCTATATGCAAATTCATGGATCAAAAAGCATTTACGCCCACTTTTCCTCGGGCCAATGGGGAGCCAGGTGAAGGGTCAGAGGCAAAGGGTCAAGGGTGAAAGAGCGAAGCCACGGGGCTTATATAAACGGCTGCGTTCGTCAGTCAGTCAGTTCAGTTGGAAGTTGAGTTGAGTGTGCAGAGTTCAAGAGAGTCGTCGGTGGAGCTGGAAAGAAGTGGTACTAGTCAGAGTGAAGAGGACGGAGCTGTGGAGAGGTGACGGCGGCGAAGGCGGACGAGGGGGTGCTCGCGTCGGTGCCGGGAGCTGCACAGGGAGAGGCCAGCAACGCGACCGAGGTGGAGGAGGAGACGCTCGCCGCGGGACCCGAGACAGGGTGATATCCTCCTTCCCCTGAGCATCAGCAACCCCCTCCTGTTTCCCCCCGCGCTGAGATAGTGCGACAAAGGGGGCCCCCTTTCCCACCCCCTACCAGACACTGTCCGCGAGGCCCGCGGAGTTGAGGCACCACCGCCGCTCCGCGTCTCATCATCAGACGGGTAGGCCCGACACGGTCTCGGCCCCAGGCCCGCCTACCCCCCTCATCCTGGAGGGTGGTTCTCTTTTCTTTTGCTTTGGGAATATGTGTTGTCGGCGCCGTCTGTGAAGTAAAATTGTATAAGTGTTGCCGTGTGCCCGGTAGTCGGATAGATCTGCATTGTTGCATTTGCTTTTTGTGTAATATTGCATTGTCTTCTTCTTTTACATGTGCTTTTGGTGGAATTGTATATGTGTGCTTTCCGTTCATCGCGAAATAAATGTGCTTATTGTTGAACTGTTTTCCCGCTTCGCTTCGTCTTTTCTTTCATTGAATCTCCATCTTGCTTCACGTAAAGGGTTGGTCCGTGGGCTAAAACACCCGATAATTAATCGAACCGTCGAGGCCGACGAATAACACCGCTCGGTTATCCCGATAGTACGGAACAGGTCGCTTAAAGTGGCCCGTGTCCAAGTCGACCTGCGGCGAGGTGCAATCGCCCGGTCTACCCTCCGTGTGGGTACTTAGGTAGGTCGAATTTGGCGAGCAACCCTATCCCACGCGGGGGCCGATTGGCACGATCGCGGTGAGACCGAAAGGTCCACCCGTGACTGGTTCCCGGCGTTAGTCCGAGAGGGTCACGACTGGATTGTCCGTCCGGTGGGCGACGTGCCGCGATTCGAGTTACGTGGGCGTTCGCACGCCGGCGGGCGCGAATCCGCAACAATTATATATATATATATATATATATATATATATATATATATATATATATATATATATATATATATATATACATACATGTATACATATACATTATATATATATATATACATATATGTACATACATATATATATATATATATATATATATATATATATATATATATATATATGTATGTACATATATGTATGTATATATGTATGTATATATATATATATATATATATATATACCAGCTGGTACCCGCCAAAATCTCGCTTTATGCAAAATGTGACTTCAATGATATTATGCAAAGAATAGTTTCTGTTTTTAGTATAATGTAGAGGCTCATGGAAGAGTTCGTACACTGAACCAACGGACAAGAGGCACATAACATGACAAAAGGAACAGTTGAGAGAAAGGGGGGGAGAGGGACACCAACAGCGAAGTTGAAGCAGAAGATAGAGGAGTCTTGGAAAAACAATAGGTGTAGTGAGGAATAGGGGGCAGGAGAGGATGCACAGGGTGGACAATATGGATA
>NW_028224033.1:0-2000 GCF_056783735.1 Eptatretus burgeri
TATATATATATATATATATATATATATATATATATATATATATATATATATATATATATATATATATATATATATATATATATATATATATATATATATATATATATATATATATATATATATATATATATATATATATATATATATATATATATATATATATATATATATATATATATATATATATATATATATATATATATATATATATATATATATATAGCTATATATATATATATATATATATATATATATATATATATATATATATATATATATATATATATATATATATATATATATATATATATATATATATATATATATATATATATATATATATATATATATATATATATATATATATATATATATATATATATATATATATATATATATATATATATATATATATATATATATATATATATATATATATATATATATATATATATATATATATATATATATATATATATATATATATATATATATTATATATATATATATATATATATATATATATATATATATATATATATATATATATATATATATATATATATATATATATATATATATATATATATATATATATATATATATATATATATATATATATATATATATATATATATATATATATATATATATATATATATATATATATATATATATATATATATATATATATATATATATATATATATATATATATATATATATATATATATATATATATATATATATATATATATATATATATATATATATATATATATATATATATATATATATATATATATATATATATATATATATATATATATATATATATATATATATATATATATATATATATATATATATATATATATATATATATATATATATATATATATATATATATATATATATATATATATATATATATATATATATATATATATATATATATATATATATATATATATATATATATATATATATATATATATATATATATATATATATATATATATATATATATATATATATATATATATATATATATATATATATATATATATATATATATATATATATATATATATATATATATATATATATATATATATATATATATATATATATATATATATATATATATATATATATATATATATATATATATATATATATATATATATATATATATATATATATATATATATATATATATATATATATATATATATATATATATATATATATATATATATATATATATATATATATATATATATATATATATATATATATATATATATATATATATATATATATATATATATATATATATATATATATATATATATATATATATATATATATATATATATATATATATATATATATATATAGCTATATATATATATATATATCCTGGTGTTGGCGCAGTGGTTAGGGCAGCGGCTTGGGATCAAAAGGTCCTGAGTTCAAGCCCCGTTGGGCCACTGAATTAATGCACCAGGGGGTTGACTCAGCCTGTCATCCTTCCGAGGTCGGTGAAATGAGTACCAGTATACTGGGCCGGTGTATACCCCGGTTAAAATAGGTGTACCATATCCCTGTGTCGTAAGAGGCGACCAGGGTTGCGTCAGGAAGGGCATCCGGCGTAAAACATGTGCCAAATCACTATGCGGATCATACGGATGATCCGCTGTGGCGACCCCTCACGGGAGCAGCCGAAGGAAGAAGAAGAGCTATATATATACATATAGCTATATATATATATATATATATATTTTTTTTTTTTTTTTTTTTTTTTATATATATATATAAGATAAGGTGACAGTGACACACGTCGCATGAACCTGCATTGTTTGCATATTTCCTACTCTTCTTCTTCTTTTCCTCTCGTAGTAATCAGTAAATAAACTTTTCATCCTCCATCAGATCATTTTTCCATGAGTTTTGGTGTGTTATAAAAAGGCTCCAATTATTGGTGAATTCCTGCA
>NW_028224034.1:0-2000 GCF_056783735.1 Eptatretus burgeri
AATAAATAAATAAATAATTAACACAAATAAAAACACAAAAACACAATTATTTTTTTAAAAATTTCATTTTCTTATTTTGATCTTAGTGGTGATAAATTGTTGTGGTATTGATGTGATGCAGACATGATGGGCGGGCTGTTCTTCACCTGCGTCTACTTTCCTTGTCATGTAACTTTATGGTGGCCATCTTGGATTTACGTTTTAAAAAAACGAACTTTGCGTCAATGTTGTTCGACTTTTAGTATGTTATTCTGGAGAGTGGAGATCTTTCTGATATCAAATACAAAGAGAAATCATCTGCAGCAATTTGTGATGGGTTTAATCTGTAATTTACTGTAGATTGACTGAATTACAATAACATATTTATAGCTTAGTCTTAGCTGATCACGTGGTGCCTTATCGCTCCACATCCAACAACGCTCCTCTTATAGGCCGTGGGCAGTTCCTATGAAAAGGCCCTAAAAACACTTTTCGTTCCAAGGAAGGGGTGCGAGGTGAACTTTGGGCTGCTTGTAGACACGTGTATGGTGGACATTGGGACAAAAGTTCTCCACGAGATCTTAGCCCAATAAGGCACAGTGAGCTGTCGAAGTTGGTCGCCAGGGTGCGAAAAGTGGCATTTTGGCGTTTTTCCCCATTTTGCCGATCGTATATCTCGGCGAATATACATCTCCCAAGCCTCAACTCTACGGAGGCGTCAGACACAAGAACATAGCTCACGACTCAGAAGTATCGACCATGGAAACGCTTTATTGTCAAGATAATGAAAACTTCAAGAAGGTGCATCATTCAGAAAAAAAGCGATTTTTGAGGAATTCCTTCATTTTTACGAGCTTGTATCTACCTCCAATACCGACCGAGATGTCTGAAATGACTGAAGACCACAGTACGTACTGCTATCTTCCAGTTTAGGAAATATCGTGGTCCTGGGGTGGCCAATGTGGAAAATATAAACAATGCAAATCGTTACTTTAGCCTGAGCGCGATCAAATCTTTTTATTATCACTAATTATCTCGATATTGACAAGGCTTCATCTTCCACATCGACTGACCTAGAGATTTGAAACTGCATTGCTCTGACGGGTTGGTCGGCTGGATGAAGGACCTGCAGACGAAGGACCTGCATCAGTGCCAATGTTACAGTCACTCACTTCAGCAGCACTTGTCTCAGATTCACTACCGTCTGAAGATCCTGATGCACACTGACTGGCCACTGTTTTTGCTGTAAAAGTGTCTGCAAACACCAGCAGTGATATATTCCGTCATGGTGGTTGATGAAAAAAATCAGTTGTGGGAATGTCTGCAACAGTAGGGATTTCCTGCGATCATTCCTGGAAAGGATAAAATATAAATTCACATCATGACTGACAACTTTACACTTTGCAGTAAAATGGTAGCATGAGCAAGCATACAGACTCGAACTACACTCGCCTCATATTTGACAATATGACACCATTAAGTTTTTTTTCACCATTTTTGTGAATGTATCCACAAGTTTTGTCAGTCTGAATACTTCTCCATCGTTGATGATTGTTGTCCGTATCACATCTTGGCACAACATTCTGGAAGCTTCTTCATACAAGGTGCTGTGAGAAAAGTAAAAGTGATTCATCCATCAGTTTGAATAAATAAGGTCCCACAGGAAGAAATGAGAAGGAATTATTTCGCACAACTGATGTGATATGTAGTCAGACCTTTCACTTGGAGATGTACCGACTGCCAGCCCTCTGTCCTTGCTGAGAAATCTTGTGTATTGTACAAAACATAATTTATGGGAACTGACTTCTGCAGCAACACAATCAGATCTCCTAGTGTGGACCAATACACTTTCATATTTTTTTTCAGCTTGGCAGCTTCAATCAGACGTCCTGAAGTATAATTTGAGGACTTAAGATGTGGGAAGAATATTAATTATTCTTAAACAAAGCCAGAATGGCAAATCAAAAATTCGGCTGCCAGTTGGTTGCAGCTGATATTGCTACGCCAGCTGGCCGATTTCT
>NW_028224035.1:0-2000 GCF_056783735.1 Eptatretus burgeri
GAGTCAGCTTTAGAGAGAGAGAGAGAGAGAGAGAGAGAGAGAGAGAGAGAGAGAGAGAGAGAGAGAGAGAGAGAGAGAGAGAGAGAGAGAGAGAGAGAGAGAGAGAGAGAGAGAGAGAGAGAGTCGTCTTACTGCTGATATATCTGCTCATCTGCTATATAAATGGCAGTCCTTCTGTCTGTTTGTCTGTCTGTTTGTATGTAACCAATAAGCTCCTAGACCAGTGAACCGATCTTGATGAAACTTTACATACATTTCGACCTAACATTCAGCTCCAGGATGCGTGAAGTGACTTTCGATAAAAATGAAAAAATGTATATATTAAAAAAAAAAGGTTTTCGAATAGTGTGCCGGCATATTAATCATAACAAAAGGCTTCATGGTTAAAAACGCTAGAGTTTTTCGACATACAAAATGTTCGTATTCGTTGACTTTTTAAACATACACATTCTCCTCCTGTTATTTGAATTCTCGAACTGCACAAGCAAGGCAATAGCTAACTGCTGATAGATCTGCTCATGAAAAAGCCAGGCAAGCGGAGTCAGCTGCAGAGAGGAAGTGGGAGAGAGAGAGAGAGAGAGAGAGAGAGAGAGAGAGAGAGAGAGAGAGAGAGAGAGAGAGAGAGAGAGAGAGAGAGAGAGAGAGAGAGAGAGAGAGAGAGAGAGAGAGAGAGAGAGAGAGAGAGAGAGAGAGAGAGAGAGAGAGAGAGAGAGAGAGAGAGAGACATCTTACTGCTGATATATCTGTTCATGAAAGAGCCAGGCAAGCAGAGTCGGCTGCAGAGAGAGTCGTCTTACTGCTGATATATCTGCTCATGAAAGAGCCAGGCAAGCGGAGTCAGCTGCAGAGAGTAAGTGAGAGAGAAAGAGAGAGAGAGAGAGGGAGAGAGAGAGAGAGAGAGATAGATATTGAGAGAGAGAGAGAGAGAGAGAGAGATATTGAGAGAGAGAGAGAGAGAGAGAGAGAGAGAGAGAGAGAGAGAGAGAGTCATCTTACTGCTGATATATCTGTTCATGAAAGAGCCAGGCAAGCAAAGTCGGCTGCAGAGAGAGTCGTCTTACTGCTGATATATCTGCTCATGAAAGAGCCAGGCAAGCAGAGTCGGCTGCAGATAGAGAGAGAGAGAGAGAGAGAGAGAGAGAGAGAGAGAGAGAGAGAGAGAGAGAGAGAGAGAGAGAGAGAGAGAGAGAGAGAGAGAGAGAGAGAGAGAGAGAGTCGTCTTAGTGATGATATATCTGCTCATGAACAAGCCAGGCAAGCAGAGTCGGCTGCAGAGAGAGAGCGTCGCCTAACTGCAAATACAGCATCACACCGATGGGCGAGAGAAGCACAAAACTCACGTTCCAGCTTTCTAGGTCCGGGTTTTGGCAGGACATCGACAGTTGCCATTGCTGTAGGAAATATTGAGTGGATCAAGGCCGCCTTCAACTATGACTTCTCTGAGGATTACGACAGCATAAAGCCTTCCTTCCATAAATCTGAGGAATAAAAGAAGCCTTCCCAATTTTCTCCATACAACTAATGCCTGTATGGAGACGAGACACGGCGCCACAAGATCCATACAAAAACCCCAAAGAAAAGAAAGAAAGAAGTCGCGACTTCCCTTTGGCTGGTGAGTCCCTCTGCCGCGACCGTCAGCGTGGTCGCGCCCGGCCCCGACCTCTCTCGCGGCCGGCGATCCCTCTCCAGCACTTCCCGTCCGGACGCACAGGTCCACCTCGCAACGGGCGCCGCCGCATCTCCCGTGCATGCCTTCGTGACAGGGCCGCTCACCAAGGTGCGTGCACAGGACCTCTTCCTGAAGACCAACTCTCCACAAAAACCAACTGAACCACCAGCCAAGACGAAGAGGAAGAAAAAGCACTCGTTGCGCCCGCCCGTGTCCGTCTTTTATCGCCCGGGGCTCCGCCCTTCACCCCGCCCCGTTCTTGGCTCCACCTTCCTTCGAGAGGGTTCCTGAAGAAGGCGTTCCCTCACGCTCACCCTCCATCCCGCTCCGT
>NW_028224036.1:0-2000 GCF_056783735.1 Eptatretus burgeri
CAAGGTAGCATTCTGGGCCCTGTTCTTTTTCTGGTTTTCATCAATGATCTCTCGGACTCTCTGGAAAATCCTCTATTTCTCTTTGCCGATGACTCCACCCTCTGCCGTACCATCTGTCATCCCTCAGACCGGCAAGCAGCAGCTTCTTCGCTCACTGCAGATCTGGATAAAATCACAAACTGGTCCAACACGTGGAACATGTCTTTCAATCCAGACAAATCTCACACTCTCACTATGTCTCTTCGAAAGGACCGTATACAAAACAACCCCATCCACTTTCTCAACAATCCTCTGGAAGAAGTCTTTTCTTTCAAGCTTCTGGGTCTCACTATCTGCCATGACCTTTCCTGGGAAAGTCACATTTCCAACCTTGCCTCAAAAGCCAGTCGCCGACTGGGAATCCTCCATCGTGCAAAGTCCTTCCTCGGCCCTCTTGAGCTCCTGACCACTTACAAAGCTTTTGTCCGTAGCCTGATGGAGTACTGCTCTCCCCTCTGGGCTGGTGCTCCTGCCTCCCACCTTTCTCGACTTCACGCTGTCGAAACCAGGGCTTTTAAGATCATTGGCATCTCCCGCAATGAAGCTGAGTCTTTGGGCCTCTCACTCAATCACCGCAGGTTGGTCGGTGGTCTTTCTGTCTTCTACCGACTCCTCTCCAGCCTTGCCCCCCTGCTCTCTCTGCGATTTGTCCCAACCACATTTCCACAGGGTGCTCAAGGTCCGCCAACAACCCCCTTCTGGTAAAACTACCAAAATCACGAATCACTGCTCATCTTCACTCTTTCATTCCTCTTTTTTCCCGCCTTTGGAATAAACTTCCTCACTCTATTCTTTCCCATTCTTCCCTCCAGGCTTTCAAAACAGCTGTTCACCACCACCTCTTATCTTCCCCCATCCAAATCCTCGATCTTTTCTACCCCCGATAATCCACCCAAGCCCACTTCCTTCAATTCTCCTGCTTTCCTTCCTGAAAGTCCCTTTAATGTCCATCTTCCCCTCGCCATGTTCCCCGTCCCATCCCCATCCCTCTCCCTTCCACAGTTCACCTGTGTCTGTTCCCCAATGTTTTGTCCCTTCCACTCCCGCCCCTCTTGTCTCATGCCTCCTTGCTGTGAGTTGTGTGTTAGCTCTCATACGAGCCTCGACCAAGGTATACAAAAAAAAAAAAAAAAAAATGCAAATACTTCTAACAGGTGTGCCAACTTTTGTTAATTAGTTAAAAACCCTCTTTCTGTAGAAAAGCAGTGTTGGAACAGACTGTGCTGCTACAACCTCTGAAGCATTATTTAGACAATATTGCACTGTAGGAAGTAGTATATTGCTATCATAAAGGTGAGAAAATGACAATTAACAAAGAGGACAGGCAGACCATTAAAACCCTTAAAAATGTCGGTCTTTCCTTGAGAGAAATTGCAAAGTAAGCTAAGGTGTCATTGAGTACAGTTTCCTACACCATCTAAAGGCACATGTAAACTGAAGGAAACTCTGACAGGAAGAGGTCTGGCAGACCAAAACCCACAACACAATCAGAAGACAAGATTCTGAGAGTCAACAGCTTGCATGATAGGCAGCTCACAGGACAGCAGCTTCAAGCAAAGCTTAACACTGGTCGAAGTAAGGAAGTCTCAGTTTCAACTGTGAAGAGAAGACTTCGAGCTGCAGGTTTGACAGGTTGAGTGACAGTAGGAAAGTCATTGCAAAGATGGCAAAATAAGAAAAAGAGGCTTGCCTGGACCATGAAGCACTGCCAGTGGACAACTGAAAACTGGAAGAAGGTATTATGGACTGATGAATCAAAATTTGAAATCTTCGGTTTATCACACAGGGTTTTTGTGTGCCATCGAGTAGGCGAAAGGATGGTTCCTCAGTGTGTGACACCAACTCTCAAACATGGAGGAGGAAGCGTGATGATTTGGGGCTCTTTTGCTGGGATCAGAGTCGGCAACTTGCACAGAGTAACTGGCACCCTGAACCAAAAGGGCTACCACAGCATTTTGCAG
>NW_028224037.1:0-2000 GCF_056783735.1 Eptatretus burgeri
TATATATATGTATATATATATATATATGTATATATATATATATATATATATATATATATATATATATATATATATATATATATATATGTATGTGTATATATATATATATATATATATATATATATATATATATATATATATATATATATATATATATATATATATATGTATGTATATATATATATATGTATGTATATATATGTATATATATATATATATATATATATATATATATATATATATATATATATATATGTATGTATATATATATATATGTATGTATATATATATATATATATATATATATATATATATATATATATATATGTATGTATATATATATATGTATGTATATATATATATATATATATATATATATGTATGTATATATATATATATATATATATATATATATATATATATATATATATATATATATATATATATATATATATATATGTTTGTATTATATACATATATATATATACATATATATATATATACATATATATATATATATATATATATATATATATATATATATATATATATATATATGTATGTATATATATATATATATATATATGTATGTATATATATATATGTATGTATATATATATGTTTGTATATATATATATATATGTATGTATATATATATATATATATATATATATATATATATATATATATATATATATATATATATATATATATATATATGTATGTATGTGTATATATATATATGTATATATATATATATATATATATATATATATGTATATATATATATATGTATATATATATATATATATATATATGTATATATAATAGATAGATATTAACTCAGCCTGGAAATTCTTTCACAGAAACCTGCCCTCTCTTATGCACAGATTCATCCCATCTTGTGTTCAGTTATCTTCCCCATTCTCCGGCTCTTGGTACTCTGAATCCTGTGATGAGCCAGTTGCTTTAAAACCATTTGTATCCTCCTCCTGGAAGACAAATCCAACCGAAGGCATCCCAAAATCATTCCACAAATCCCACAGCAAATGTGTGTACACTCTCAGGTAAGCCAGAAAAAAACATCTGTCCAATCTCAAGATTGAACTTTCAAACTTGTCTCCTTCCTCTAAAACCTGATGGCACCTTGTCAAGACCGTCTCTGATGTATGCTCCCTTTCCATCTATTCCCTCACGTCAAATGGCACCACAGTCGACTCCGCTTGTGAGAAGGCTAAGTGCCTCAATTCTATCTCAGAATCTTGTGTCCCCCAACTTCTCTCCTTTCCATTTCTCTCTCTCCCACGTGGGAAGCGGAGGTGCTGCGGTGCTGAAGCCACGCAGAAGGTGCCACGCAGTGCGCATGTGAGAAAAGTTGAGCATGCCATTGAGAATTCGTGCACATGTGCAAGTGAAAGGATGAGTACATCACCAGTGCACATACATGGTTAGTGGTTAGCATTGACTATGAGGAGGTGGGAGGAACACGTCTGGGGGCGGGGGGGGGGGTGCTGTGAAGCACTGACGGTTTCGATTTAATTTTAAAACGGCTTCCCCATCATGTAGCATACACAAATCCACTTCAAAGTGAGTTGACCGGAGGGGTGCAAAGGCCGCTGCATGTGCAAGCATGCATGCAGGCCTTTGCCAGGGAGATTGCATGGGTTTTCAATGCTCCCACCCAGTTTTATATAGAATCCAGCGGTTAAAAACGAAAATGTTGCTGTTTGGGTGCGTTTTATCGCCCCAGTCCAATGCCTTCCCTTCCCCTCACGATGCCTTCCCTTCCCTTTACAATGCCATCCCCTCTACTCCCCTCATATCAGTGGCATCCACTCCCCTACCCTCCCTTCATGCTGCTTTCCCTTCCCCTCCCATCATGCTAACCTCCTTCCAAACCACGTCGAGGAAAGGAATGGGCGTCAAAGAATGTGACTTTGAGAAATGAGAATTTTTCAATCAGAACTGTTGCTCGGATCAATTCTGCAGTTTAAATTTAG
>NW_028224039.1:0-2000 GCF_056783735.1 Eptatretus burgeri
GACAAAAGGAAAAAAATAGGTTTGAATACGAGGAGAAAGTAAAGGAGCAAGGAATGAAGCAGGAAGGAGAAATCAGGAGATTGAAGGACACAACGAGATTGGAGAGGGAAGAACGAGAGGAACAATGGAATAGAAAACAAAAAGAACATGAATCTGAGGTTGACCAATTGAAAGAAAAGCTGAGGCTGGAGTACGAGATAGACAAAGAACAGCGAATGAAACACAAACAGGAGATTAACCAAATGAAGAAAACCATGAAACTGGAGAAGGAAGGACAGGAGGGGAAACGAAGAAGAGTAATGAGACAGCAGCAAATGAAACACAAAAAGGAGATTAACCAAATGAAGCAAACCATGAAACTGGAGAAGGAAGGACAGAAGAGGAAACGAGGAAGAGTAGTGAGAGAACAGCGAATGAAACACAGGAAGGAAATGAGCCAATTGAAAGAAACGATGAGATTGGAAAACAAAGAGCAGGAGGAACAGTGGGAAAGAAAACAACAACTCTATGAGTGTGAAATTGAACAACTAAAACGGAGGGAGAACGAACAGCTAATGGGACTCAGAGAGAAAGAACGACTCAGATGGGAAAGGAAAAGGAACCAGGAAGAGACAGAAAAAAGGAACCAGGAGAGAAAATGTATAGAGACACGGGAGACAGAAAAAATAGAGGAGAGACTGCACGATGAAGACGGGGTAAGTGACGCACACACACACACGGAGGTCGTGGAGGATCATGGGGGTGAGCTGGCGGACCGTGTAGGGACCCGGTGCGAGCAGCGGGATAGCCTCCTCCAGGAACGAGGGGAGGGAGTATGCCCCCTTGAGGCGAGTCACGACCAGGTGAGTTCGGTCGTGCTTTGCGAGGTTGAGAGGAGGAGTGCTGTGGACGGGTGCACGGAAAGCTTGGGGGGTATAGAGGCCCCGGAGACCCTTGTGGGGACACAAATCCCCAGTGTGGTTGTCCCTGTGTGTGTGGTGCAAGGTGTGAGTGCAGCCCCGTGTGTGAGTGGTATGGTGGCGATGGTGCCAGAGTACGTGCTTCCCAGCACGCTGTGTGTGGATGAGGCACCGTGTGTGGAAGAGACCGTGTGTGTGGATGAGGCACCGCGGTTGAGTGCCCCCGCGTGTGTGAGAGGCACGGTGTGTGGATGAGGCACCGCGGTTGAGTGCCCCCGCGTGTGTGTGAGGCATGGTGTGTGGATGAGGCACCGCGGTTGAGTGCCCCCGCGTGTGTGAGTAGTATGGTTTGTGTGAGTAGTGAGGCACGCGTGAGTGAACGGCCGAATGCAAGGGAGACCGTGTGTGTGAGAGAGCCGTATGTGAGGGAGATGTCGGTTGGCATGCGGGAGCACGCAGCCGCGTCTCCCGGTGTGAATGTGATGGAGTGGACTGTGTGCGTCGTAACACGCAGGTGTGCGTGGGTTGAATGGAGACGGAGACGGCGACATGGGAGAAACGAAAGCCGGGTAGCGGCTGTAGTTGTTTCGGGGACCGTGCCGGGTTCACCCAGCAGTGAGCACGCGGTTCGTGCTGTGCAACGCACGAGGCCACCACGTGCTCGCTTGCGAGAGTGAAGTCCCGGTCCGGAAACGCCAGCGGTGGATTTGCCGATCCCGCGGACGGACAAAGTTTAGGCAGGATGACGGATTTGGACCGGACGGGTTCTCCACGCGATCGTGTGTGTTAAGCTCCAACGGGCAAAGCACATGTGTTCGCGTGGGGAACCCCTCGAGACGTGGGGCTTGTTTTTTTTTTATGCGCACGGTGACGCCATGGCTGCACGTGTGGTTGGAATCCGGCAGGAGGGGTATCCCGGCCGGATGGTACCGTCCAAGGAGGGACGAGGAACACGTGCAGCTGCATGACGTCACGGGCAGGTGCAAAGTGCGCGAGTTGCCGCGCTGGTGATGCGCATGGAAAAAAAAAGAAAAAAAAAGCAAGCCTCACTTTCGGGTGCAAAGGATTCCTGGGCAAGGGGTGGAAGACCCCCTTACCCAG
>NW_028224040.1:0-2000 GCF_056783735.1 Eptatretus burgeri
GCAATTCCTCCGCCCTTTCCTCGAGCTGTCTCTCTCCTCTTTTTATCTTCCATTCTAGGCTTTCTCTTTCCTGATTGCCTGTTCTTATCTCTTCTTTCAATTGTTCCAACTCCCCATCGTGTTCACATTTTTTCTCTTCCAACTGTATTTCCCTCACTCTCCCCTCTAGTTCTTTGAACCGCCTTGCTTGCTCCAATAATTTTTCCATTAATTGTTTTACTTCCAAGTCGTGCTCCTTTTGTTTCTTTTCAAGCTCGGTTTTCCATTCTTCCTCCCATTGTTTCCTTTCCTGGGAGATACCAATCTGCTGTTCCTCTATTCTTTTGTTCAGTTTGCTCTTTGCATATTCCAACTGACGGGTATAAAACACTACCAAATTCTTTTTCCCACGTAATTTGTCGACTCTATTGGCCAAGTCATGTTTTTGCCACCGAATTCGTTCCAGTAAATCGTCCAATCACTGTGTCCCCCCGTACACGTAATTTTTCTGAAGCGCGTCTGCGTGCCGTTGTGACTCGTCCACTCCACGTTGCACCTCCTCGATATATTCTTCATAACGCTTCACCTTTTCCAAGACATCCCCCAATTGTGCCTGAAGCCTGCCAATGCTCGCATAGTCATCCTGCCACGCCTGCCATGGCACATGCCGTGACCACGTGCCTTGAACCGGTGACTGGGAGCTCACGCCTCATGCTGTGCCATTAACATCAGCCCGCTCCGTGCTGCCATTGTGCGACTCCGTTTGCCGGCAAAGTTCGTGCTCAAGCCGCTCCCACTGACCACAGTTAGTGGTGGGGTTATAATTATAAAAAGAACCGACCTGGGCCATGGATCCTACATGACGACACATACCTAATACCCCCGGCTCCCGCTCGCCTTGAGACGCCATCTTGCTTCTCTTAAAGGGTTAATTTAGCTCGCTCGTAATTTGGAGGGAATCGGGGGTCGCTCCTCTCACCCCTGGACCGATTCCCGTGAATTTAATTGGAGACAGGAGAGCCCGTTTTCCCGTTCTCCGATACCATTGCCGCGAGGAGGGCGATGAATTTGTATCGCACCACCTGACACCAGTGTTGCGGATTCGCGCCCGCCGGCGTGCGAACGGCCACGTAACTCGAATCGCGGCACGTCGCCCACCGGACGGACAATCCAGTCGTGACCCTCTCGGACTAACGCCGGGAACTAGTCACGGGTAGACCTTTCGGTCTCACCACGATCGTGCCAATTGGCCCCCACGTGGGATAGGGTTGCTCGCCAAATTCGACCTACCTAAGTACCCACACAGAGGGTAGACCGGGCGATCGCACCTCGCCGCAGGTCGACTTCGGACACGGGCCACTTTAAGCGACCCGTTCCGTACTATCGGGATAACCGAGCGGTGTTATTCGTCGGCCTCGACGGTTCGATTAATTATCGGGCGTTTTAGCCCACGACCAACCCTTTACGTGAAGCAAGATGGAGATTCAATGAAAGAAAAGACGAAGCGAAGCGGGAAAACAGTTCAACATAATTCACATTTATTCGCGATGAACGGAAAGCACACATATACAATTACACCAAAAGCACATGTAAAAGAAGGAGACAATGCAATATTACAGAAAAAGCAAATATAAAAGAGAAACACAATGCAGAGCTATCCGACTACCGAGCACACGGCAACACTTATACAATTCTACTTCACAGACGGCGCCGACAACACATACCCAAAGCAAAAGAAAAAGAACCACCCTCCAGGATGAGGGGGGTAGGCAGGCCTGGGGCCGAGACCGGGTCGGGCCTACCCGTCTGATGATGAGACGCGAAGTGGCGGTGGTGCCTCAACTCCGCGGGCCTCGCGGACAGTGTCTGGTAGGGGGTGGGAAAGGGGCCCCCTTTGTCGCACTATCTCAGCGCGGGGGGGGAAACAGGAGGGGGTTGCTGATGCTCGGGGGAAGGAGGATATCACCCTGTCTCGGGTCCCGCGACGAGCGTCTCCACCTCGACCTCGGTCGCGCCGTCGG
>NW_028224041.1:0-2000 GCF_056783735.1 Eptatretus burgeri
TATCCCACTGTATATTGTCCCTGTCCATCCATTTCTTCTGTATGCAACAATATCCTTTTGACTCGACTTTCTACCTTGCATCGTTTTGAAGTGAACATTTGTTTTCAGTACTTCTGTTTTCATATTCTTTGAATCAGTTTATTTTACAACTCATTTCCACTGCCAAACTATTTTGGTGCATCTTTATGGAGATTATAACTGGAGTGAAGTCGATGGCTTGCCATTGCAAATCCCCATGCTTCCCACCTAAAGCCAATTTGAAAGATGGTAAAAAGATCCATTGGGAATGACCCAAAATCAAATTTTGAGTCTAAATTTTAACTCCCCCCTCCCTCATTTTGACCCCTGTGACCCAAAGTCACCACTCCCTGGGGCATGAACCAGAAGTAAAATCCAAGAAACTGTTCGATATTTCATGCTTCCCTCAATGATGAATGCGTATACAAAGTTTCATTTTAAAATGATAGAAAAAATGTGCTCGTAATTGCATTTTGCAATATTTGACTCTGTGACCCAGCTCCAGGGGGTGAGGCCAAAATGACACGACTCTTACACCTTTGTGTCATGTGATGATCACAACTACCAAGTTTGGAGAATTTCTGCCCAACTGTTTAGGAGGAGATAGCGTGACGGAGGGATAGACAGACAGACAGACAGACAGCCAATTACTATACCCCCCCTCCTTTTTTTATATAAAGTGTGGGGAATTTTATGTTTTCGATTTAAAATTGATATCCCAACAAGATATGATCATTCATTGAAGCCTGTTGTGGCTTAACAGTTAAGATGGCTGGCTTAAGATCTTGGAGTGTTGAGTTTGAGCCCCTGTCAGCTATTAAGCAACACTAATTGGGTTGACTCAGCCTGTCATCCTTCCAAGGTTGGCAAATGAATAGCGGCTTATTGGAAACAGGGGCATTGCATCAGTGGCATAGTCGCACCCCCAGAAAATTATGCAACCAAGCAGCTCCAGGCTAGCTGCATACAAATAATTAAATAATCATTCATTTTAGCTTTCTTGATCATAGTCCAAAACGAGATAAATACCACAGCACTTGCTATACTATGTTATTTTTCCGTAAGGGCATAGGTACACTTGTTCAAGTGAAAAAGACTAAGGATAAGGAAAAAAACTTTTCTTTTTTAAAAATCTTGGATGTATAATTTATTTGTATTTCTTTGTTTCACCTGGGCTTTTGCACTCTTCCTGAGACAAATCAATTATCGTTTTCTGCACTTCATAAATGTAAAAAAAAACAAACTCGATTTAGCAAAAATAATAAATATGGAATTGACACCACGAAAGAAAGCTGTAATTGAATGTTTGAGTGAAAGGGGACATAATATGAGATGTTGTACATTGCATCAAAAGGGGAATTTAACCAGGCAACTGTGGTTTGACTCACACAGAGGCAGAAAAAAAATGGAAGTGTTTCAAAACAAAATGGACAAAAATGGAAGAAGGTCTTTACAAGTTTCAAAGATCGAATGGTGAAACACCTGTACCTCAATGGGAGAGCGTCATCATCAACCGATTTTAAATGGTTGTGGAAGACCACACAGGGCTGACTGTGAGACAATCTTTCTCTCTAGAATTACTTTGGAAACATGGGTTTCCACGCCTCAAAATGAACTATTTTAGACCGAAAACAAAATTATTGTGCACCAGAAATGGGCTCTGGAGCACAAGGGTTGCATAGAAAGTTAGTGAGACTTTTTTGGGTTCCTTTTCTGCTTCTTAGCAGTTTTCCTTTCCACTTCTGTAATGCTTGATATCACAAGATATGATTATATTCATAGAAGCCTGTTGTTGGCTTAACAGTTAAGATGGCAGGCTTGAGATATTTAATCGGTTGATGATGTAATACGGGACTTCCGAAATGACAAATGAATGCGAAACAAGTGTGTGTTTTCAATGACTCAGTTATGCTCGCCAGGCATTTTTAACCTGCCATTACTAACGCAAAATTTGTAATGCAAATGGTCTTTTAAACATAATT
>NW_028224042.1:0-2000 GCF_056783735.1 Eptatretus burgeri
CCATTTGATTAAGCTGCAGTGCAAACAAGGCACTATTTTTAGACAACAATAAAGAAGAAGTAACATATTGCATAGACATGAGATGAGAGAGAAGAATTGAGAAGAGGAAAGGAATGTTAAGGAAGGAGAATATAAAGAACATACAGGGTTGGGTGGGTGAGGTTGTCAAAACTTTGAACCATTGTTATATGTGCAATATGTCGTTGGCCTAAAGGTGACAATTTGGTGTAATTCAGGGCCACAGTAGAATAAGATAGATTTTCTGTAAGGGAGTACTGACGGTGTGGGAAGGAGCCACGAGATGTAGCCTTGATGAGGAGGGTCAGAAGGAAGGAGAGAAAGTTCCGGACGTCTTTCTCTACCCTGGTGATGACCTCCACTCTGTCATGGCAGTGACACAAATACAAGTACGGTGGGTGGTTAGAAGTCTGGTTATCAACTGGCACTGTTCAATGTACAAAAGGTATATCGGGTACACTGGCACTTTATATCAATAAGGATGCTATGGGGAAGTCCCAATGGATTCCAGTTCTCCGAACATCATGCACAATGGGGGACGAGCTCGCACAATTTGATCTTGGTTTTAGGAAGAGGAATGAAAGGCGTTTCCAAAAAAAAAGATGTTAAAAAAAAACCCACCAACTTGTTATAAAATGTGACTTTTTTTTCATTTAAAGTGAAAGGTAAATTACCTCTGCATCAAAGGTGGATGGAGGTTATGGTTTCACTTGTCTTTCCTTTTATCAGTAACGAAGATATCTCACAAAGTTGTGAACAAATTAAGACATAACTAGGTGGATGAGCCTGAGGTAAGAACATTCGATTAGATTTTGGTTAAGGACCGGATCCAGATCCAGCCTATCAGTGGGATACAAAACGTAAACTGTTCAGCCTGGGAGAGGTATGAGCTGCTCCACTGAGTGCCGTTATAGTTTACAATGAATTTGATGCAAGATAAATTTACAATTCCAATTATTATAGAATGCAAATACTGTACAGCAATAAATTTTGTTTCATAATTCCAATTTGACCAAACAGCAACTTCAGGCATGGTTAAAAAAAATATATCACACAACCGAGTTGCAGTGTAACTCTGCCTGTTGATATCATCTTTTTTCTGTTTTATGCAACGTCTTATGCCTGGACGCCAACTTTTAGATCCAATAACAATGTTTGATAGGTTGGAAGTGACTCTCCACAAGTTTTCGCACTGTGTGTCCCCCTCATACTACCATATTACACAACTGAATTAATTACACAATGATCTTTAACGAGCCTCTGGCATCTCCAACATCCGGAAGTCCCACATGAAAAACCCATCAAATGTGCATCCATGGATTAAAGGGACACACAGGGTACGTTCCCCAATATCGACATTAATTCTAATCAATCATTGAAATGCTGTGTCTGTAATATGATCATTATCTGACGTGTACAAAATTATTGCACATTTTTCATATGCACTGGGAATTACCTCAGGAAGTACAGATATAACTGTTATTGTGATAGGCAATGGCGTACCGAACAGTAGACAGCCCCATCTGCCAGCACATGGCGAACTGCAGTGCCAGGTCCAGAACCTTCATGATGGCCTCACGCATTATGCTGGCCTAAGAGTACAAGCAAACACACGCCACCTGTGTAGCAACTCTCATGGAATCATGAATATGGACACAAAAGCAAAACACAGACCAAAAAAAAAAGTATAGCAATGTTATCTTTTCATTTCGATAGCAACAACTCGATTTCCCGATCCATGTTTCAAGCATTACCTGCTCATGCAGCAGGCAGCGTTCATGCGTGCTCCGCACATACTGCTCGTGTATATCAATCAGCTGCTGCAAATTTTGTGCACCCTCCAGACGTGGAACAAACTCCAGCACGGTGCTGTGCAAGATCTTTAAAAAAAAACAACAACAAGGACGACATCAGTAAATGAACTCGTGGAACATCTCGACTCGGTACAACACAAGCAGGCAAGGAAACCATATTGGCATTTT
>NW_028224043.1:0-2000 GCF_056783735.1 Eptatretus burgeri
TCTGCAGTGAGCGAAGAAGCTGCTGCTTGCCGGTCTGATGGATGACAGATGGTACGGCAGAGGGTGGAGTCGTCGGCAAAGAGAAATAGAGGATTTTCCAGAGAGTCCGAGAGATCATTGATGAAAACCAGAAAAAGAACAGGGCCCAGAACGCTACCTTGAGGAACTCCAGCCTGCACAGGAAGAGGGGATGAAAGAACTCCATTTAGGGCCACACGTTGACTGTGACATGAGAGGAAGTCTGCGAGCCATGAGTGGAGATGGCCTTGAATACCATGGGAAGAGAGTTTGGTGAGTAGGGCAGGGTGCCAGACTGTGTCAAAAGCACGTGATATGTCCAGGGATACGGCTCGGATTTCCGGTCTGGCATTGAGGACCTCCATCCATTGATGGGAGAGCAGAAGCAGCATATCCAGGGTAGAGTGACCTGGTCTGAAACCAAATTGATGATTGGAAATCAAGCCATTGGAGAAGAGGAAGGATTTCATGTCTGAAGCGATGATGGATTCCATCACCTTGCTGATGATTGGGAGAAGGCTGATTGGTCTGTCGTTACAGGGATCTGTTTTTGCACCTTTTTTATGCAGGGCAGTGATGTTAGCAGATTTCCAAGCAGATGGCAGATGACCTTGGGCAAATGAGAGGGTGAATAGAACAGAGAGAGGGTGAGCAAGAGTAGAAGAGCAGGCTTTGAGGACACGTGGGCTGATGCCGTCTGGACCGGTTGCAGAATCTGACTCGAGGTTTGAAAGCAAGCTCTCCACCTTGTCAGGAGAAAAGGATACAGAGTCCAGGGACAGTTGGGTGCGACTGGGTAAAGTGGGTAGAGATAGTGATGGGTTTAGGACACAAGATTTAGCTGCAAACACTGAGTTTAGACATTCAGCTTTATCACGTGTGGAATCAGCAGTGCGGCCATTTGAGGTAAGGGAGGGGATGGAGGGGGAACATACACCAGAAACAGATTTGATTAAACGCCACCAGGATTTTGAGGAGGGAGAGAGGTTTGAGAGTTCAGACTTGAGATGAGAAAGATGTTGTTTTCTGGCTTTCCTGAGGGTAGATACACACTTGTTCCGAGCTTTGTGGAAAGAACTGAGATTGCCCTCAGTTGGGTTTGCTTTCCATGAGGCAAAGGCAAGTTGTTTCAGGACAACTGCCTCGCCACAAGCTTCAGTAAACCAAGGGCGGGAGGAAGGGTAAGACAACTGAACACGAGAGGGGATAAATCTGTGCATGAGGGAGAGCAAGTTTCTTTGAAAGAATTCCCAGGATGAGTTGATGTTTGAGAAAGTAGTGATAGGAGACCAGTCTGTAAGTTTGATGGCTGCTCGGAGACCCTGCCAGTCGGCTTGAGTGAAATGCCAGACTCGACGGCGGTGAGGTGGTTCTCTGATAACAGCCAGAGAGATGTCCACTTTGACAAGGACGTGGTCAGAAGAACCAATTGGAGCGAAGGAAGAGCAGCAGATATTGTCAGGGAAATATGTCAAAATCAGATCCAGAAGAGATGGAGTACCATTGGTTGAGATCCGGGTCGGGAAGTTGACTGATTGAGTCAGTCCCAATGAGTCGCAGAAAGCTTTTGCTGAGGTGCCATGGCAGGAGAGAGAGGTACCCACACCTAGCCAACTGGCGTGATGACAATTGAAGTCACCACATAAGAGGAAGAGAGAGTTTGGATGAGAAGATAGAAGATGGTCCATGTTTTCGGATAGTGAGGTGTAGATGGAGTCATCACTGTTCGGTGGACGGTACAGTACACATATAAACATGAGGTGGGAGTGGAGGGGAAGCCGAAGCCAGAGGTATTCCTGGGGGCGTGGGGGAGTGAGAGCAGTGCATGGAGAGTGAGGAATAGAGTCTTTGATGAAGAGAGCAACACCTCCACCAGGATGAGGCTCAGGTCTGTCATACCGAAAGAGGGAGTAACCAGGGAGAGATACTTGGGAGTCAGACACGTCTTGGGAGAGGAAGGTTTCTGTTAGGCAGATAATGTC